>NW_006263447.1:39653-51196 GCF_000469605.1 Apis dorsata
CCAATGAAAGACATAACAAGTTAACGAACTTCACGAGTTATAGATAATCGTAGTGAAAAAAATCCAATTTAGCTTTCAATTTTCTTCCATATCGCATAGAGTCAGGTGCTCGTGCAACCGAAACAAATGAACCATCTTGGTGAAGCGAATGGAAATAACTTGATACGAAACGTTTTGTATTTGATAGGCTTAGATGATGAATTTGGATAAAATTTTTTTTTTTTATATCTTTATTACTGTTTTACAATACACGAAAATAAAATGAGACAGTTGGAGAGATTAGAATTGATCTTTCAAAGATATTCCACGAATATATTAACATTTTTCATTACATTGTTAGTCAGAAATATCGATTTTACTTTTATATTTTGTTAAAAATTATTAATTATTTTCAATTATTTATTACATCTCAATTTTTTCATGAAGGCTTAATATTATCCATAAAATGATTGACCTCAATTTTGATTAAACTTCTTTAATCAAATCTACATTCGTATAAATTAAATAAAGAAAAAATAAGGAATTAGATTTATCATTGAGACGATACGACGTGACAATGGATCTGGAATAAAATTTTCTTTTTCGCTGAACGATATTCGTCTCACGTCAACCAGATATAAACGTAAAATTTAATGGGATGTATTTTATGATAATACATCCCGTATAGGAATTATTGTTTTACGAAACGAAGAAAAGTGACGTAACCTTGCATATATGCAAACCTTGAGAGGATCGTTTCAAGGGTGATTTGACGCGATGCACATACGATCCAAATGGAATTCTTCACGAAATACAGAGGTGCATTTTACGTCATAGAGGGCTGTTCAAAACAGAGATTTATTGAGTCTCTGGGAAAATAAACGTAATTTATTTTTACTTTATCGGATTTGTGTTATTTTTCGATCATAAATGTTTATTTGTGCGTCAATTACGTTCGCGATTGATAATCTTTCGTTAATATCAGTATTGATTTTGATTCCCTTTTAATCTTAATTTTGATTATGGATGAATTAAGGTGAGAAGATTGAAATAAATCGAATTGTTCCAGTTCAAACGATCGATCGTGAATCGTTGGATCACTATCCCATTCTTCTTAAATATAGTATTCAACGCCCCCATCACTCCCATCACTCGATACTTGTCACAGGAATATTTTTATCGATTAAAAGATTTACTTACTTTTAATATCTTACGATGAAAAGCTGCGATTCAATTAATGAAAAAAATCCAATTCCAAGTTTTAAAAGGGAGATCTCGCCTATAATTATAAAAATTCTCTTATTTTTAATTCTCGTGTATAAAATCATGCAACCCCTTATACGAACAATTACAAACCAATTTCTCGATAAATGAAAACGAGAACGATCCAATTCTCGATAATTCACGAATCGAATTAAATACCAGCAGAGACAGGAATAACAGGGTAACCGAAAGTGGAGGATGGTCGATTACCTGTTATACAAATCCACGATAAACTGATGTGAATTGTTGAAATAAGAGCGGACGACGCTCGGTCTGGCAATTGGTTGACCAGAATCACGTACTTGCTCGAGATCCTCGTCAGGGAGCTGGTGAATGTGGTGATGTTTGAACGAAGGGAGAACGTCATCCACGAGAGGAGAACCAATCCTTAATCCAAAGTTTTTCGGCAACGTGACAACGAAATCGCACAAACGTGTTCGAATTTCACCTCGATCAGGCCCATTTCCGATAATTTCATCAACGTGGAAGACGAAGGAACACGAGGAACGCGCAGAGGACGTGAAATGGTGAAATGGCATCAGCATTTTCACCGTGTCGTTTTTCGACATCGTTTTGACACGGATCAGACTGGCCAGCACCATGTCGCGGAACACGTACCAGCAGATAACTTCCGGATCGTCCAATATTTGAGGCTTTGGACCCGCTATCTACTTCGAACTCGCGATTCATCAGCTTTTCGAACGCCTCTGGCCACGTTACGTTGATCGATCTCTCTCGAGTCGATGGCGAGATTATGGTATTTTTCAAACTTTTCCATTATCAGATCATTGATTATTTTCAACGTTTTATCTATTGGATAAATTCGTATGATATTTATTTTGTGATAATTAATAATAAAGGTGGAAATTTTTAGTCCATTGATAATTTTTGGAAGGGGGGAATTTTGAAATATAATTATTAATTTAAAGAATGAAAGAGATAAAAAAGTGCAAACAATTTTTATGGAAAAAATTTCTACGTATATATATTGAATATATATATTTCTTTTTTTTATAGAGATCATGGCAGAGTAATGGATTAATGTAACACTGTTTTTGATCGGTAAATATTCTAAAATTGAAGCAATTAATATAATATTGTATAATTTTTCCATTAAGAGAAATTAAAATATTGAGAAGATATTAAATTAAAAGATCAAAAATCTTGATTATTATTCTAATCGTGATAAATATTCAACGGCTTGTAATTTCAGAAATGAACAAACCCTTCCCAACTATCGTGATAAATGGATAAGTTACGTCGTTGTTCCTGGAATCAAAATTATTGGTTTCACTGCCAAAAGATCATTTTTCAACCAAGCTTTCGACATTACACTCGCGGTGAAACGAAAAATTCGAAAATTCATAGAAAAGAGAATAAATACGAAATCCTTGCAATGATATCGATCAGCGTTTTGACAAATTGAACAACGAATCCGCATTCCACCAGATTGACGAATCTCTCTCTTTCTCTCTTTCTTTCTCGATTAAATCTCCATTCGCGAAAACGTGTCACCGACATATGTTCGAAAGCTAGTGTACACGTCACGTGTACAAAATCAATTCTCGTGAAGCAATAAAATAAGGGAAAATTTTTTTCTTCTTTTCTTAGAATTAATCCTTGCAATAAATTTTTATTACTATTATTAATTCGTTTCATAAGTCTCGTTCTTCATAAATCAGACGTTTTTTAGTCCCAACTTGAAGAATAATGAAATAATGATAAAATCGAATCTCTATCACATATAAATTCAACAGAAACTTGGAAATCAAAAATTTAAGCTTCAATTTTACGATCTCTCTTTGAATATACTTTTGCAAAACAACACTAAAATTTCCCCTATTAACCGAAACCATCTTTCAAAACGTAAAATTTTACAAGCAATTTTCACACCTTCTCTCCTCTATCAAAAACCCAAAACAGTATACCAGAAATAGAATAATCAAAAGATTTGAAGATCTTCCATGGGAAAATAGAATTCTATCGCTATTTTTACAAACAAGTTAAAGACACTTTGATCGTTTCATATAATTTCGATATTGAAATACATAAAGTCATCGATCCCAGTTCGAGAAAATAAATAACCGATAATCAAGTTCGATAGAATACATTGAACTTCGACCTGACAACATCATCCAAGAATAAACGATAAACGTTATCTCTTTGAAAAATATACACACTCCTTATCAACGAACGACACAACAAAAACATCCGCGCGTAAAGTTCAAACTCGTTTAAAAAAAAAAAGAAAGAAATCTCGTTACAAATGATCAATAAATTTCATCAGACTCACGAGACCAGTCTCGATAGAAATATCCTCGAATCGACAAATCGATCGTCATCGATCCACCATATACACGTTCGCCTTTCGATTGTGCGCCGTGATCCAAGATCAAGGTGGCCTCATTTCCCAAGAAGGCTCTCGAGATCGCATCCCCCAGATCCGGCCGTGGTGATAGACCCCGTCACGTGTATCGCGTCGATCCGTCTCTCGAGGGATCGAAGAAACGTTTCGCCGTGAGGCTGGCGCAGGATACGATCGTTTCGTTTCGACGTTTGTGAAATTTCGAGCGTGAAAGAATCGATGCGTGGGGGCGAGATAGCACTCGTGCTATCGGTATGTGACGTTAGGCGGATGAGGGAAGAGGGAAAGGATCCTTTGAAGCTTCCTGTTTCGACGGAAACGAGTTTGTCAGAGGGATAAAGTGGGAAATGGTGAAGGGTATGGATGCTGTTTTATATTTATATACGGGGGGTGGATTTTTTTTATCCGGGAAGAATCGTGGTAGATTCTTGGAGGATCGATTGCATTCGATTATCGTAAATGGCGTAAATTGTTTATGAAAAAAAAGAAGAGAGAAGAAAAGAAAGGAATAGTAGGGAGTTTTTTCCACAACTTTCGTTTCCACGTTTTGACGCGTATGCCCGTTGGCTCCGGTGTTGCGAGAAATGTTGTGAGAAATGGGCGTGTGTCCGTTGAAACTGTTGGAAAATTGCGGAAGAAAATCGGAAAATGAGAGCGAGTGTAAGGTCGATGGTGAGATATAATAAATCAGCGTGAAGATTTTTACGACCCGAGGAAAGGATTCCTCGTAAAATTTCTACGACGTTCTATTTGTTGCGAGAGATTTAGTTTTTGAAATGTGGTATATATATATATATACCACATACGTGATATCCTGTTTGAACTTTTAGATGTGATCGTATTTTAAATCGTTGATTATTTCGTTAAAAATGTTTCGAATGAGAGTTTATTTCGAGGGAGAGAATTTATGAAGATCATAAATCTTGTGTAAACGCGAGGAAATTTTTTTTTTTCTTCTGAAATGAAACTGTAAGTACATTTAGCTAAGATACGTGTGATGAATTCTCAAAGTATCGAAAGCTGTGTAATAAGCTTTATATTTTTGATACGAAAGCAGTGAAGAAATTAAGATACGGAAATATCAATTTGAATTTAATTTTGATTAAGATATTTAAAATTTTTTAAAATTAAAATATAATTTTATATTAGCCAGTGACCAGTTATAATCGATGCAATTGATCGATTGACAGATTGAACCTATTGGATAGGACAAACTGTTACGGTAATACACCATTAATGTGAAAATGGGAAGGTTAATGTGATTGAACTCGATCAATCAATGCTTAAATCTGAAAATAATATACGTTCTATTCGAAGCGATTGCCACAGCGCATAAACACAATTATTGTAACAATAATAATTTCTCATTTATAACAATTTGTTACACAACGCGAAGCGGTATCAATCTTCTATAAATAGAATTCTGATTGCCAATTTCTGGCTTTGATTTGAAAATTAAAATTAGAACCATTGAAAACAATTTCCCTTTTCATTTTTTTCAAACAGTTATATACATTCTCTACCAAAACTTCCTTTTTCGCATTACACATATTCCAATAGCACATTCTGTACACGCAAATTATTACCGTCATATATCCATCCTTGTTATCCAATACACACACACACACACATGTATACATCGAAATACATATCTCTTCTACACCCCTCGTTATATCGCGTGCACGCGCGAAACCGCTCGAACGTCGATACACGAACGAAGTAACACGGTTGTGTGTGGGTCTCCGTTTAAAACGAGAATCGTCCATGACCCCGAGAAGAACGTTGCAGGATTTTCCACGAGCTTGGGTGCAAGTGCAGGGTCAAGTGCATCGGGCAACCTGCCAATCCGTTCTCGTAACCATCGACTTCCTGGTTCCCCGAGAAACGTTGAAAAATCGTTTCCACGATCGGAATCTCGACTCGGAACTCCACCCACCCGCAGACATTCAACGTTTGCCAAACGGTTAAACGTTTGGAACGTGATATATCGTTTTCGACCAAGAATCGATAACAACTTCCTTTTTCGTTGCTATTTTTCCCCTCTCTTTTTCTCTCTCTCGCTTTTTCTTTTTCTCTTTCTCTTTCTCTCTCTGAAAATAAAAGAAAAGAACGAAATGGAGGTTCGATCATATCGAAGGGAGGAGGCGGATTGGTTTGCCGATCGAATCCGCGAAGTGGGTGCCGGTTTAAGAAGTACATTTTCTCCTACTGCGAGATATTGATCCGTGTTAGTTCGAGGAAAAGTTTCTCGAAAGTTTGCGAGACTCTTCTTTACTCGTGTTTCTGGCCGAGTGGTTACGTGGAATCCTCTTGACGCGAGATTGTGTACCGGTGGGTAGGGGTTTATTGACCTCCCAGGGGATGAAATTAGATGTTGGAGAGGTGCGACACTGTAATTACAATTTTATTTATTTATTTATTTATTTATTCTTTTTTGAGTTTTCACGATAACGATGTTTTGCGAAAATAATTGATAAAATAATAAAAAATATCGATAGGATGTTAATTATTTATATATAATATGTAAAGTGAATTGCTTACTAGGGAAAATATCTTTATTTAGATATATTTCTATAAATATTTTTACAAAGTTTTGAACGATGGTGTGGATATTTATTAAATCGTGTACGACACTTGAGAATTTATAACAAGTTTTTTTTTAAATTTATTTTACTTCGTAAGCATACATGAGATATTTGGAAGAATTCGTTTTTCATTAATCTCGTACGTACGTAACGTAATCCTGGACTTTCATAGTCTGGAAATATAAAAAAAATATTGGAAATATTGAAATATAACGATTGAGCAAAACATGATTTTTCACCTAGTTTATCATATCGCCTTGTAGATTGTATCAAGCTGTAAAATTTTATAGCCATTCCAAAAATATCGAATTGGTTCGATGAGATCATTGAATTATCTATCTTGACTATCGGTTACTATATTTCTCTCTTCCATCCCCATTCCCTTCGATGAAACTTTTACCTATTTCTGTAAAAATATATAAGAATGCAGAGAAAGAAGAATCGAAAGGAAAATTCATATATTTATAGAATCTTTCTCGAGAGTATTGATCTACGTAGAAAATATTTTATTTTTGTAATCTCGTGAAAAATCTTAACTCAGGATTGAAATAGAAAACATTTCCGTGAAAATGGAAGTCCGAAATTCTGAAAGTCATAACTATTCTTTAAGCTTAATCCTGATCGCAATTCTTCCTGATCTTCTCTCCCTTAAACAGATTGAAATTTACAAGTTTCTAAGAAGATGACCGTACATAAACGTTTCACATTTTACAGATGCTGACTGTAAATCCGAAAGAAACTTAAAGTTTCGAGTAATTTCGAAAATAGCTCGATCTTCGAGAATCGTTTTTCTCTTCGTTTGATTGGTTTTTACAATGTAATTATCGTTTTCAAATATTTGACGATAAAATATAAGTTCGTTCGATGAATAATATATTTATTTTGTATCGATCATTAGAGGAAAAATTATATAATCGTTTGATTACTATTTTTGTCTCCACCTTGAATAGACTTTCTCATAGCCTGTTTTAAATAAGTGATTCAAATAAATAGGAATTTTTTCTTATAATTTTAGAAAATATTTAACAACTTGCGTGTACTCAGTTTCAGTTATTTAAAATTTATGAAATGAAAACGAAATCATCGAGAAATGAACCAAATTAAATAGTAATAATATTTTTGTATACGCTTTCTCGATACTTTAAAATTTTCGTTTACATGATACTTCATTGCACGATTCGATACGAACGTGAACGTGGGCGGATGGATAAATGCACAAGCAAATTTT
This sequence comes from Apis dorsata, assembly GCF_000469605.1. Taxonomy (NCBI): domain Eukaryota; kingdom Metazoa; phylum Arthropoda; class Insecta; order Hymenoptera; family Apidae; genus Apis; species Apis dorsata. The sequence continues at coordinate 47,074 of NW_006263447.1, forward strand.
ATCACCGGTAAAAATAAAAGGCAGCAACTCGAAATGACAAGAACCGTTCATCTTATAGAAAATAATTTCATTTTTACGTCAATAATTTTTCACCTCATCGACGTTCTCGTAAACGATAATCTTCTTCAATCTAAATAACGAGTCCCAATTTCACAATGATGGAAAATCGATATAACATCTTTTGCAAAAAAAATATCCAAATAATTCTGCACTTTTGTTTTCACAACAACCGAATATTTCATTCGTTGTTCCTATCGTAACCCCATACACGTACCGTCCATCAAACACGAGGGAAGGCCGAGGAAAAGTAATAAAATAATTCGATTTCCATATCAATGTGTACTAAATTCAAAATAATTGTACACATTTTTAAGATCGAACGATTCCTCGCGCGACCAAAATCCAAATATTATATTCATTCGATCCGACCCCGCACGTGGCACGCGCGCGTCGAACAGGAGAAGGAAGGAAGCCACGTGGAAAAATGCGGTTCAATTTCAGGATCAAACAGCACTCGATCCGATGGATCCCAGTCATCCGTGTAAATATGTATCTTGGCGAACGTTGGAACGCGGTAAACATCGGAATCGCATTAAGCACACGTCCTCGAATCGGAGGGGGGAGGGGAATAATTAATCCCCTCGGTTCGACAGCCGGTGGTCTCTCTATCCGCGCGCGTCAAGCGAAGAAGAACCGATCGATAATCGAAGCGATAGTGACCGCGGCCTTCTGGGAAATCTAGAAAACATCAGCGAAGGAGGTGGCGAAAGAGAAGATCCGCGGGTGGAGAGAGGGTTCAAGGACGGTGACATGGTCGTCGTCGTCGTCGGCGTCGTCGCTCCGTCTCCGCGCGGTTGGCATCTCGTGAATGGCGATGCATCGAATCCAAATCTCGACGCGATAAAGAGAGAGTTGTGGAGGGAGGGAATGGTGGAAATTGGATTGGTTGTTGGATAGGCTGCGGTGAAAAAAGAAATTGATTCGATATCTAGGACGAGACGTTTTACAGGGTGTGATCGAGGGATTATGTTGGGACGATCGAGAGGAATGGAGAAAAATAAAATTTCCTCGTTCGAGATACGATTAAGGGTGGTTTGAACGCGATTCTACATTCGATTTCGATGTTTCGCACGATGGTGGTTTTATATCTGCAAGGGTAGTTTTAGTTGATTGTTAAATTTGGAAAAATTGGGATAATAAATGTTGAGACTGTGGATTTATATAAAATTTACCATATCGTGTATATTTTGCCAATTTTTTCAAATAATTTAATATGAAAAAATAAAAGTTATATAGCGTTCGTGCAAATAAACAAAATGGACAGAAAGAAGAATAAAAATATTAGGATAATGGGATGGGTAGAAATTAATATGATCCGTGATGAATGCTTAATTTGATCTTTTGATTGACTTGTTAAAATGACTTATTCGACCACGTAAGATATCGTTTCACTCCCTGTTTGTATATTTGATCGAATCGCATTAATGCGTAAATGTAAGCAAAGGCTAAGCGTGTTTCTCGTGCAAATCGATACTGATACACGTGTCGACGTACAGTCAACGTACACGTTAGCGAACTTGAGTAGATTATATACTATGGATTATTCAAATTTAAAAACTGCTGTGAAAAAAGGGAAAATACGAGAAAGAAAATCTCTCTCTCTCTCTCTTTCTCTCGGCATTCACGCGAGTCAGCCTTCTCTCGCCCACCTTTTGCATCCAAATAAAGATCTTGACATTTATATTTGAAACGTCTCTCGCGAAAAAGGAAATAATTGCGCGAAAATAAAACGATTAAATTCAAAGATGTCAGTGGAAACGGCATTAATATAAACACGTTGCTGCATACATCGTGGATCAAATATCCGATTTGAAATGGTTCGTGAAAATAATTGAATCATATTAAAACATAAATACAATATGTATGTAAAATTTTATCGTGTATATTATATATAAAATTTATACTAAATTATTTTCTAATAAAAATTATGGAATATTCGTTATAAATATGAATCGAAAAATAGATAAAGTAATTATATAATGGATTAAGTAATTGTTTATCAATTTTCATAGCAGCATTTAGAGACAATTAATAATACTGAACGAACTAAGCATTTGTAATACATCGAAGTGAAATTGAATTATAAATTTCCTTCTTTTTATTTCGTTTCGTTCGTGAAGTAAAACGAACCCTACGAGTGTTATCTGTAAATCAATCGCTTGGAACAAGGTTCAAAAATTCAGCTGGGTAGAGGGACAGCATAGAAAATGGACTGTTTGCATGTCGATGAAGTTCAATGATCGCTGAAGGAACCTTGATGGCCGTCAAGGTGACGCCAATGCGGGTAATTCTCGCCAGGTGCATGGTAATTAACATGACACACGTTCGTGATCACTCATGAGAATATAACTCGTGATGAAAAAAAAAAAAAAGCACTGCATGTTCAATCAATTTCAAAAACACGCTAGATAAAATCTTCTTTTTTTTTTCTTTTCTAAACGAAAACTACAAGATGAACAAAATAACTTCATCATCTGAAATATCTCTTTTACTTTTTAAATAAATTATCAAAGATACTTATTAAACAATTTATATTTTTAATAATATTTTATTAAAATAGGAACTAATGATATAGGAGGAAATAATCTGGTGTTAATAATATTTCAAGTGGATATGTACAAGTCGCGACATCTTTGTTTTTCTCAATAGAATCATATAATTTTTTAATAATCGATATAATAATTATTTTAACTTGAATTTCGAATAAAACTTATTACGTGTGAAAAACGAGCAGCATTCAAACAATTTTAATTTATTCTTTCCTTGTTTTCGATAAGTTTTCACAAATATATCTCGTCAAATGTTTAATTATCGAATCTTAATATCAATCATCGAAATCAAGTTTTATTTCTCTTCTTCCGGTTTAATTTCATCGATCTAGCTGTAAACATATTGTTGGCATATTAGCGTGTTGGTATATTAAATTAAAAGTCGATTGCAATGTCACTACAAGGCTGTATCCGGAGTGGCGATGCATGAAAGTTCGCCTTGGTAACAAGCAGAGTAATTAAGAGTTCTCACGGAGGCGGACAAGCGTTCCTCCTCTTTTTTACTTCCGGCAAATTGATTTGAGGCGACCGATGAGACGTGAAACGGCGTAATCGCGACGTTGTTTTCCATCCTCTATATTTTCGAGACCTCGAACATCGCTTTCTAAATCGTTTCCATCGTCGAAAACAAGATTAAAGTAACGATCTCGTTCGTGAAAATTTTTCGAAATTGTACCATGATGTACTCCTCGTGGAACGAAATTTGTTTCGTTTTGTTCAGTTGTGAAAATTTATACCAAACTTATGGAAATTTATCTTACATCGTACGAATATGATAATTTTGAGAGATGTCGGTATTTATTTCAGATAATTTCGTCATAAAATATCGTTATAACATGTATATTCATCCCACGTTCTTATTTATAAAAAAGAGTTTGCATAATTTGTGTATTTGGATATGAGGAAAGCGATATGGAGAAAAAGTATGAAAATTATATATAGAGGGAAAGTTTCTTTTAAATGAGACAGAGTTTGAAATATTAATGCTTTTATAAAATAAAAAAATTTTTAAATATTTATAATTCTACTATTCATTTTAAATTTAATACGCGTTTTTTTTTTTTTATTGAATCATATTCGATGAACGTTTTTATTGATATCGTAATTTTAATAAATAATTTTTATGGAATACAGTATGAAAATATAAGGAAGAAATAATTACAATAATTGATTGAAATAATTAACGTATTTCGTTTAAAATTCCATATATATATATATAATAAATTAATATTAAATTATAAAGAAACGATGATTTTAAAAAATTATAAAGGGAATTGCATTAATGGAAATATTTAAATATTTCCCTTTTACATCTTTCCATTACATTTCATTAAAATCAATGACCAACCACCGGTGATAATTTTTTAAAATTATCATTTCTTTAAAAATACAGATAAAATATAAAATGTGAACAATATTCCATATAAAAATATGAAGCTTTGAGTATTGTTGAGAATTTGACAGAAAAATGCAACAAAAGATCGTAAAAAAAAAAAAAAAAAAAAAAAAAAAAA
>NW_006263447.1:51390-62647 GCF_000469605.1 Apis dorsata
TATGATAAAATTAAATAATTTTTCTATTCTTGAAAATGTCGCGATAATAAAAATTGAACAATCGCTTTTAACTCCACAACACACGATATTTTCCAAGCACTTTCATTTATTCGCGAATAAAAATTGCGATCGAAGATTCGATCACGTTCGTTCTTCTCGATCGCGATTGAAATCGTGATGTAAATTTTTAAAAAGCGCGCATGTGAACAATCGATTCGCAGATTGCGTATAAGGATTCGGATAATGATCCAATCCTGTTCGATGATTGCGCCCAGCCAATATCCAGTCTGAGGACGATTATTCTTGATCCATATTATTATTCATGATACGAAAATCGTGGTGTATCGTAGGTGTTCCATGGCGCCACTGATGACGTGCACTACCGTTCAATGCCATGCAACAAACCACAATCTCAATAGAACGAGACAAACAAATATATTCGTCTCTATCTAAATATATATAACAAATATATAGTAGCGTACGCGTATGGAGGAGACAGTGCGTGTCAACGAGTTTCATCGATAAATCAATCCTCGTGGTTTTATTTTTTTTTCCTTTTTTCGGAAAATCAAATAACTTATAGTCCATATACATTCTCTACGCTTTTTTATTTTCATCTCTGTATTTTTACTTCTATTTCGAATTTTTTTGTTGATCTTAAAATAACGTTAAATTTACGATAAAAGTTTTATTCACGGTTCTTTTTCCCCCCCCTTTTTTTTTTTATTTAATATCGTAGAATCATTATCTCATTTCTCGTCGATGCTTTTACCGTAATCCAAAGCTCTGATTAACCAACCCTTTGCAATCTAAAAATCCTATTTTCATACTTTTCACCCCGTAAATGCTATCATTTCGCCTCGTCCCAGTAAATCTAATTAAGAGTGGCTCTTTTTAAATGAAGTTGGACTCGTGTCCAGCGTTTTCGCGCCACGAAAATTTCATTACAAAATTCCCATACAGGGAAAGAAGCGTGGCGTGATGATGATCCTGTGAAGACACGTTTAATTTTTTTTTTTTAGTTACGATCCGGAAGAAAATTACGGCAAGTTATACAAGCGCGATCCTACAGCGTAATTATTAATGATTCAATTTTTTCCCTTTACAATTAAAAAATGTCGGATGGAAATTAAGATGGGAATTTTCAGTGCAGTAACCCGTTCGAAAATCCGTAGGCGGATCTGTGGAGTATCCTTCGATATAGGATATCAAATTAACGCTTTCTCGTATTTTTGTCGCCGATTCTTCGAGCTTGATACATTATTCAGACATCCTTCGACTAATTCATCCCTCCGGCTGGATTAACCTTCGGCATTCGTTTCAATCGAGCCAGACCTTCGTGCGGATCGTGGCTCGTCCTTGACAGGATCGTGTGCAATCGAAATGCATGGCGAAAACTCGCGCATATGTAACAGGATTCTAATATAGATCTCATTTAAAGTTAATTTAATTTTGTCTAAATCTGAAATCGGAAACTCGGTTAATGTAAATGAGAAACGGTGTCTTTTTTTTTTTTTTTGGAGATGATTTGTTTTATGAATTAACTTTTGAATTAAATTTGGAGTAGATAATTTTTTAATTAGATTTATTTTTATTCGCAAAAGAAATATCGATTTATTCGAAGCTTTGAAAATTTTTGAAGAGAATCATTGGAACAATTTTTTTTATGATTCAGTTTTTCAAAGCGAAAAAAAGTCTCTTAAGAGTTGTGCAATTCTTCTTACACGTATTTCTTAAAAATTACATAGCATATATAGAAAAATTGAATAAAAATTTAATGATAAAATAACGCTCTTCGATGTTCTTCAACGTTTGTTTCTATCATTTTAAGATAGAAAGTTTAATTATATGAATTTAATTCACGTGTTATCATAGCATAAAAAAAATTTGTTTCTTTTCGATCTCAATGTATCCCTCGAGGGCCATTAAACCGTTTATATTCAAATTTTTCAATTCAATTTTTCATTACATCGAAATGAATCGTTTTGAAATAAATTTTGAAAATACACATATACTATTTTTCTTCTCTTTCGAAGGCATTAGAATAAATGCAATTCGTTTAAAACATATCCTTTACACTGAAATGGAAATTCCTCGGGAAATTACAATGGCGAAAACGAATAAATTTCCCTCAAATTATTCCTTCCATTCCAATTTGTCACCAGTGATAAATATATCTCCGAATTACATGTGCCTACCAAAACAGCGCACAAATTGTAAGTTACAACGTATCTTTGAATTGGACATACATCTCGAATACACTCCAATTCATAAATAGATATTTCTGTTGAATAAATGCACAACAAATTCTGAGAAACTATATAACTATAAATTATATAACTGTTAATTAAATTAACGTTGACGTTTGTTCCTGACATTCTTCATTTCGCTGCTTCAATTTATATTTATACATACAAGATAAATTGTATACTGCATAAATCGATCTAATTTAATCATCTAAATAATTGACGGGTTATATTATATATCTGTATTTGCTTTATCGAATCATCAGAGACAGTCAAGCTCAAGAAAAATAATAAATCGGAAATATATTTATAGAAATTTGTAAAAATTGATTGGAAATATAAGTAATAAAAAAAAAAAAACAATAAAATAAGTAGACTGAATGCCAAGATTAGCAAGATCAATTACAACAGCAGAACGGTTCGTATATCGAAGAAAAGATAATTTTTAATTTTTGCTAAAATATCAAATTGTTAAAACATACTTTTGGCGAAATTTATTAACGAAATTTATTAATCCAAGCTTATCGCTTATTCCATGTATAATTCGGTAATAATTAAAGCGTCTACTATACTTATGAACGAGAGTGTACCACATTCAGCCGAGCATTAGCGAATTCCCATTGGACCCAAGCATCCATACATCAATTGTCTCGTCCTGTTTCACTGTACATCCACGGTAAAACACGCTCGGATTTCCTTCTCGCGCCACCGTCAAACTTGATGGCACGCTAATTCGAAATTCCATCAACGTGATCGCCATCCATTAGCGGTGTTTAAAACTCATCCCTCCTCGAATCGATATCGTTCACTTTCATTCCCCTCCGTTCCAAGAGCCGTCGATCCTCGCGAAAAAACCGGAGCGAAAAAAATTGAAATTGAGCTAAATGATATTGAATTAGAGCAGAATAATTAGCGTAGGAGGATAATGATGAGAAAAAGAAAATGGTGGAAGAGGGAGAGGGAAAGATGGAGGGGGAAGGATGCCAGCGTATATCCGATACGCTTGGGAAATATGCCCCTGCCCTGTCGAATCGATCTGTTCGCAAGGGTGTAGAGGTGGTCGAGACATGTGGCAAATTCGAAACGCCAAGCTAGACATTGTAGATCAAGGGGGATGCGTTGAATTCCGATCGAATCGATAGGTAAACCGCGGATTAATTAAGTTCTCAACGTGGAGGCGATCCATCCTCCTCGCAACGATTTTGTCACGGTCGAATATTGTATGCTGGGAATGAATCGAATTTCTTCGGGAATCCTCGAGGCTTTTTCATTTGGGGATGGTATGCGTTTAGGGAATGTTTTGATTTCCTTGGAGGGGAAATAATCTTCGAAATTATGGATTTTTTTTTTTTTTTTGAATCGAAGGAATTTTTAAAATTGATGGAATTTTTTTCTCTAAAGATGAAAAATTGGAATATTGTTTGGAAGTATTTTATTGGTATTTTATTGGTATGTGGTATATTGAATAGTATATTGTAAATAATATTGTCAAAATTGAATGATTTATTTAAAATATTATGTAGAACATATGTAGAACATTAAAAAATTTATTAAAAAAAATTATTTATGGATTTTAATCACAGTTATATATACGAAAGATTTTCGAAAATATTCGTTTCTATATGTGCGATGCACCAGTTGTTACGTATTTGTAAACGAACATTGACACATATTAAATTCTCTATAAATATCCAACAGTAGAATTTCCAAATATTAGAATTCCATTGTTTATCTGAACGAAAATAACATGATCCAAATTAATATCAGAAACTGAAGAGATATCGGAATAATATTTTATCTATAATACAGTTATGCGTGTATTTTATTTTCATTTAATATTATTCCTATGCGACTAATTGTGTAAAAGAAAAAGACTATTTTAAAGATTAATATTAAAATTTTTTTTTCACAAATATATTTATTAAAAATTAATCTAGCATTAATGTAATTTAATCCATTTTCTGGATTAAAATCAAATTAATCAAATTGATATAACAAACGATTATGTTCATAATTACATTCTGAAATCTCATTAAAAGATTTAAATGTCACAATTGTGAACGTGATCACTGAATTATCATTAATATCTATGTTTCGAATAATTGCTCGAATGCAGTGAAAATTTCTAGGAACTATAAACAAGAGTAAACTTTCTTTTGGAATTGATCAGATAAATGGACTGTGAAAATAACGGAATTCGAATAAAATTATGTACGAGAGAAAAAAGAAAAAACGAGAATATCCCATGAGAGATTACACTACGGGTTCTACAAGCGTTCCGTGGATTCCTTTAAAGTACACATGAAAACCCCTATGAAATATCATCAAAAATCTAAAGTTCCAACCTTATAATGAAAGAAATTGCTACAAGCTAGGAAGCAATAAATAAATTGCATTAGATAATTTCTTTTCATTCTTTTACTGTACAGATTTTCTCTGTCTTTCCACAATTGTCGTTTCATAGTAATTATTGTAGATCATACTTATGTATTTATTTCAATTCTAATATCAGAATTCCATTTTTTTTTAAATTTCCATCATTCTACTTTTTCAAAATGATTTTAACTTACAATAAAGTAGTCGAAATGGCCTTCAACATCAAAGAAACGAATATAATTGTAAAAGAATAGTTTGACAACTTGTTAATTTTTTAATATTATTAGAAATTTTTCTTTTACCTTATCACAATCGGAAGAAAATTAGAATTCATGGATAAATATATGTCCGATTGTCGAATTCTTCGGATATAAACGCTTTGGGGACCTTTGAACGAGCAAAAAGTCGAGCTGTCGTTTGTTGGCCATTGAAATGATTTTATTGGAGCAGCTGGGTTGCTCGCTTTTAATGGATATATTCCGATATTGCAATCCGACCGAAAAAAAAAAAACCAATTGTGATAAAACATATTTTTTTTTGTGGCACCTCCTCTTTTTTGCCAGAACACAACTATAAAACGAAAGATTAAGTTGCGACGAGAGTTTGATTCAGTGTGATTACTTGTATAAATAAATTTCGTTGAAATACATGAAGGTGCGAAGATTTTTTTAAAATAAAAAGTAAAAACACAATGTTCGGAGAAAAAAATGAATACAAAATGTAGCCAATAAAAAATCTATATACACGTAAAAGAATACTCTTCAGCCTCATCATCAATAAATTCTTATTTCCAAATAAAGCGATTAACCAAACTAAATTGCTATTGTAAAAGTAATAATCTTCTAAGAATAATTCGACGCTAATCCAACGACCCAATTCTCCCCCAGTAAGCGATAGAGGAAAGTTTCCCTACAGATCTCTCCTTCGTCGAATTCGAATCCGCTTCCTTCGCATTTACAAACGGCCAACCGTGAAAATAGAATTTCTGCCGGATCCCAGGACGATTCCTTTTTTCCACCCGGCCGTGAAAGCCGGCGCGCAAAGTGGGAAAATACTCGCGCGAGCAACACGACGATGCCACCGTTGCTCGCGATTTTTTATTATTCAAGATTTACCGGATACTTTGTGTTGCAAAAATAGGAGCTCGTGAGAAAAAGCTTTTTACACGGCGTATCTGGCCAACTGGTGAATAAGTGAACTCTTAAGTGTTCGGCCAACATTTTCTATCAATTACGAATGGAACGATGCGCGTGAAGCATCGCGGGACATAACGTATGCAAATTATATACGCATCGTGTACACGGTCAAAGGCATAGTTTACGATGGGCAGGGCCATCTATTGGTTCCATGTGTTATTCGGATAATAACGTATATTGCTAATAGCACTACTGTAATGGAATAACGTATACTTTGAACTGTACGGTGTGGAAGATCAGGCGGATTTTATTTAATCTGACACTCGCTAATTTTAAACGTTTATTAATGGTTTTATTATAATTGTAATATGTGAATTTGTTTTATCGTGATTGTAGACTGGTATAAAGGGATGATTCCTTCTTGCATTTTGCATTAATTGTAAATTGTATTATTTTATAAATACACACAAGTTATTCAATTATTGCTTCGAATAAATGATGCGGCGAATAATTATATATTTTGTGACAAAGTTAATCATCCCTTTTTTCGTACAACGAAAAATTTCATTGTAACCGCAAAACCATCGCAAAGGGATCCATTATGCAAGGAACGATGTTATATTTCGTATTTTCAAATTAATAGCGATTATCTTGTATAAAGAAGATACGAAATGGAATTCAAAGGAAGGATTAAAACGGTTTTCATAATACGGCTTAAATTATATATGGTGATGCCGTTTAAATTTTGCGGATGGAACTGTTCTTTAATATATTCTTAAACACGAATAAACATTAAATATTTTTTAATTATATATACATATTTTTCATTATTTTCGTCAATTTTTTACACTTAGATAATCAATATTTACACTCAGACTCAATTATTTTTTCCACTCGTAAATAAATAAAATTTAATCTCTAAACACTTTTTTTATTCGAGGCTGCCTGATCAATAACGTTATCCAAATCAGAATCGAATTCCTTCCCGTTTTAAGCTTCAACATTTATACTGACAGACGCCTACAGGCTCGATGTCTAACTTGCATTAACAATCCCAAGCTCGAATCAAGGCACGCCTCGCAGCTTAAGTTAAACTTCCCTCAAAATTGACTAACATCTCGTCTCGAAACATCTCGATCCATTAAAGGAAGTTTATCCAATCTCTGTTTTTCGTTTCTCCGTTTCAACATCGTGAAGCCATATGGAAACGAAGGATTATCAATAACCGCGAAGATTTGCCGTACTTATCCGAATTTTCTCGTTCGAAAGTGATATTCACGAATGCATAATGTATATTCATGTATACGTGGGATTCGGTGAAAACTCGGCCTTTATGAAACTTCGATCAAAGGGATGTGAACAACGCCCTCTAACCCTTCGATGGAATTCGAACCAGCGGAAGCCCACGTGATTTTGTGGATTTTATGCATTCCGTGTATAGCTTAGAAACTTTCACGAGCATCGTCGACAAAGGAGAAAGACTAAAGAATGATGATTTGCGAGTGGGCGTGTGTAAAATGTGGAAATGGAATAATAAAACGATCGATTTTCGAGATCTCTGTTCAAAATTTTTTTCAACAAATTTAAAAGATGGGATAAAGATGTAACATTGAATTCTTAATAGATACATTTATAAGTAAATAAATGAATATTAATTTTTCAGAATGTGATAGGTAAATTAAATTTTCAGACTTAGATTTAAGTGCAAATTTCGAGTAAAGGAAACGAGATAATAAAAGGATTGTAACGAACGTAATCGATTCGATTATCTTTGAAAGATTTTGTTCATTTCACTTATAATACGAAGTTTCGTTTCATTCTTCTTTACAAAAGTATTACACCAGCGAACAAACTATCATCGTTTAAACCCCGTTCTGAATTTTCTATCGCGGGTATTGATTATGCAAATTCCTTCCTTCGTTTTAAACCGATCGCCCGAGTTCGCCTGTTTGAATGCGACGATGCTGCATTCTTGCACGTAATACCGCGAGTTTCGCTTTCCGTGTGTTAACACCGGAAGTTGAATTCAAACAGTGACCCTATTGACTTCACCCCGATTGCATTTCGACCTTTCAATTCAATCAACCGCATGAATGGATGTGATCGCTTGGAAACAACTCGCAACACAATTCTGTATACGTATAAAGAAAAATAATATATATGCATCTTTTATTGGCGATAAATTATACAATAAATAAAATTCAGAAGAAAGATAAATTATCGAGAAAGTTGTCGATATTGTCAAATAGTTTAGAATATCCAAATCTATCCTCTTATAATAATCTTTAAAACCACTTAAAACCACCTTAAATTTCTCTCAAGTCTTTTAAAAAGTACTTAAATATACTTGTATTTGGATTCATATTTTTGAAGTTGTGCATTATTAAGCAGACACAAAATTCTAAATTTATTTAAATTCTATAAATCATGTTCCTTTAAAAAAGAAATTTAAAAAAACTACCACATGTATTAAAATCGCCTTCTTATATATATATATCGTACATTCATAACTCTAAAATGATGTAAGAAATGTTCTGTCGCGTACAATGGATGGTACAACAATCCTTTTCTGAAATTTGTATAAATCAAACGATATCTTATCATTCATTTTTTGCAATGCACGATACATCAAACAAACGTCTGACCAGCGACGCGCTTGTACTACTTGGAGTTTACTCAAAGCCATCGTCGATCACTCGGGAAAGAAATCTCAATCCTATTATGGGATCGCAATTCCCAGAGTGTTGTTTATCTAATTTCTTGCACGATTTTACTAAACTGTGCGATTCAGATCCCTTTTTCCACGACACGATTCCATTTCATCAATAACGTTCGCGCATTCATAGGTTCATCGAGTTACGTTTCTCCATCTATAAAGAGAGATCTGTGTTTCATATTGTTTCATTGTTTCGAGTGATATATGAAACAATTAACACGTTTAACATAATTTGTTTCGAGCGCGTTACCGGCTCGTCGATTCGATCGTCGCTTTGAAAGGGGAAGCATAATTGATCCTTGCATAAAATGAATTGTAAATTCGTGACTGATACACATATATCCTGATCGCAAGGGCAAGTTGATTAGCAATTGAAACTGGTTTATTCGTGTCGGGTATAAATGGAATAGAAAATAAAATCAGACGTGATACAGTAGATATTTTCATTTTAAACGCGTGATTATATATTTAATACTAAATTGGAAAATTGAATAACTTTAATTAGATCAAGTTTTTTTTTGTTATTTTCGTTTCTATATATATTACAAGTTCGAAGAATACACGAAGAATCCATAAGGAATGTTACTGATATTATTATCATGAAAAAGAAAGAATGAAAAAGAATTATTCCAGATAAAATATTTGATTAAATATTCAAAGGTTATTCGACATTTTATCCGCAATAATGAAAAGAGAAAAATCCAATTTGTCAAACCAAAATTGGATGATATTTAATAAAAATATTTTAAAATCGAATATCTCCTCTTAACATCAACCTTCGTGATTCAGTAATTAGAAAATGTAGGCGTTCGATTCGTGAGAAATTGAATTAACCGATTGCGATACATTTTCATTCGCAATCAGTTCACTGTCCATTTCCGAATAAATCTCGTTCGATTGTGCGAAGTTAAACAACTTTCCTTGCTAGTTCGATTCTCGCGTGAATTCAATTTATTTATTTATTCCATTTTAGATTGATATATAATTTATATAATATTCTCCATCGAATTTTCCATTTTATTTAATTTACAACGTCAATTGTTCCCCTATGTGATGTGTCTCACTACAATTGACGAATAAAATTAATATTTAAGTATGAAATAAAATATATATATATATATATAATTTTCATAATTATCTTTGGAATATTAAAATAATTTTACAGTAATTGCAATCAATATTTCTGAATTTATATGTACGAGAGACTTGACGATACGACAGTCCCAAGGCTGTTTTCACATTCAACAATATAATCATAATATTTACACGTTAAATATTCACCCCCGCCTTCGTGAATGAATGTTTTCATGGAGAGGCTGCGATATCCCTATTACCTTCACCGGATCGGCAATACCAACACACAAAGCAAAATTGGTTTCATCGCTTAATCCAGTCCCTGCTACGTGTCACCCTCCCCTTTCTCCCCGAATTTAATAGACGTGCTGTGTTTTCATGGGCTCGTTTCACTCGGAATCGATACTTCGATCCTTTGTAATTGAAATCGTACCCTAACCTTTTCTAACAAACGATGAACTTTTGAAGAGAAATATATATAACAAGTTTTAAATTAATTCGAACGACGATTGGACGATGCCGGCTCGCGTAACAAACGAAAATAATATTAAACCCCTTCTTGCTTAAATTTAATTACGATAATATTCGTAGGTGGAGGAGAAGAAAACCGAATTGTAAACGCATATGTTTCGAGCGCAACAACAGAGAGAGAGAGAAATTTCTGGCGTGGGTTGTCAGTGATGCCAACTGCAAGCTAACAGAGAGAAATAAGAGTACAATTTTCGGGTAGATATCTTTGGAGGTGTTTCTGTTTTTGATTATAAAATTAATTTGCACGTAGAGAGAATTATCGTTCGAGGATACGTGACGATAATTCAAGAAAATTGGGACGAAATTATATTTTAGACGATGGTGAATAAATTGAGAGATAATTAATGATTCTTAAGAAGGGTTAAAAGAAGGAATGATATGCATGATGTAATTTCTAGAGGAGAGGCAAAAGGAATGTTCAAATATACGAGCAGCGTTTCTGCTTTTCCTCGAATAAACAGTGAAAGCGTATTCGCCACGAATAAAAATAGGAAATGTGTATTACACTTATTTTATAAACATCGTAGAATTTGCATGTGTTTCATTAAGATATATCAAAGACGTGAAATAAGACGGATTGATTCGACGTTTATTTTAATTCAACTTTAGAATTCTGCTTTTACAAATACGATGAAAAAGAGATTTATTATCGATGAATATTAATTACGAATTCTTTTGAAGAATTAAATTGTCATACGAAACTTCTAATTTTCCACGCAGCAAAAATCAAATAACGATAAATATTTGATTATTTCAAAGTTCAAATCCTCTTTTATATTATCTTATATCTTTGTCATAACAAAATATCATATTTACGTTATCATGTATATACATTTGTTTGATACTTTTCTTTATCTCTTAAAAGATGTAGCGCGTACATAATTTTAATTAAAAGGAAAATGGCGAGCAAGCGATATCTCAACAAAATTTCAGCAGGAAATCAATAACAATTTTCTTTTCCCTTAGAAAATCACAGAGATTAAATCCAAAGGGTAAAAAGAGAAATCGATGTAACGCTTCTTTCGCAATACTTTGCGCTAATCGCATTTTCAGAGTATCCGAGGCTGTAAATGCGAACCGCCTTCTTCGTTCCGACTATATCGAAAAACTTAATTAAGTCGTAAAAAAAAAAGTAAAAATAAAAAAAAAAAGAAAAAAAAGAGGGGAAAAAAAAAAAG
>NW_006263447.1:62805-73881 GCF_000469605.1 Apis dorsata
ATAGCAGAAGAGTGGTCGTTGTCATCAGAGTAGTTGAATTCAATCTCAAAATTGATTATCGAACTTTCTCAATCAAGAGTCAGTTATACCGGAAATCGAACCGGTCTCCTCCTGATCCGGAATCAAAAAAACATACAACCGAAAGAAAAAGACACCCAATTCTTTTATCACATATCGTCGTTCATCCTTCGATGGAGAAATTCGTTTTCAGTTCCGATGATTGATTCCTGGCTTACGCTTTGAAAGCTTATAAAAGCTTGTGAAAAGTTCAAAAAAAAAAACGAGAATAAAGACGTCAATGGTTGTAAGCATTCTTTATTCGAATTCATTCTCGCTTACACTCGAGGCGTCTTTTGTTTAGCGTGAAAAAGTTCGATGGATTTTTCAGTAAACGTGAAGATAAAATTCGTGTTGTAATAATAATTGTGTAAAATTAATTATTACTTACCTTTCTTGTTACATTTTTATTATAAAATAAAAATATAATACGATAAAGTAAATGATTGTAGAAAATCATGTTTCGAATAATTTGTATCAAGGATATCATGGTAATATAATTAATAAACATTAAAGTTATTTAAATATATGAAAAGTAAACATAAACCTTATTTAAATTAATAATACGTAATATGTAAATTCATGGATGTACAAAATATATAAAATAATTTATAAATAAGATACAAGTTATTCATAAAAATATCAATTTAAATCTAAAAATGAAAAAATGAAAAATATTATATTCTCTGACTTAAATTAACATTTTACAACGTTAAAGAGGCTTAAATTATGTCTTTGATAAGCAATATATATAGCGATAACTTGAAAGCTAGTTTTACATAGTGTTACACGCATGAATGGAATGCTAAGTATCGAGGCTGACAGCCATTTTCCATCAAAGACTTTGAATGAAGTATCGACTGATAAAAATGTATCCTTAATAATAATAAAAAAAAAAAATTGTAAAAAAAAGCAATCTGATAAATCTTTATTTATGACAGAAGCGTGATTCATTCGATCGAATAATCAATTGGATGGAATTGATTAATGAAAAGGAAAGGAATGCAAAAATAGTAGATAAAATGGTAGATATATTCGCATATCGAGATCGTATCGATATACGAAATGCGAATATGGCTCGTAAAATGGACGAAAATTCGCTCGTCTTTCATGAAAGAGGAGAAGCATCGTAGATAGAACGTTGAAAAATATCATGTTCTCTCCAGGATGAGAAAAACACCTACGAAACACCAGACACATTAGCGTTACCAACGAAGTGCACAATTTTATTTTATATCTTCTCAAAAGATACTTTCATGATAAAATAATTAAAACGATAATTGAAAAGTTATCAGATTCGTAAAGATTGCATCGAATGATCGCCAAGTGAAACATTTATATCTTTCTTCGTTCCGAATGTTAATTCAAATTCATCGTTGCTTGATAATCTTCCAAAATTATCTGTTTTAAGATATCTTTAAAGATGATACTCTTATAATGCTTGAAAATGAAGTTTCAAGAAGTTCCAAGAATACGTTTTCTTAAGGAAAGGTACTTTTATTAATCCTCTGATGGATTAAAAAACCGAAGCGTTAAGGATACGAACCTCGATCGATTTCATGCAATTTGCTATTTTCACGCAAGATCGATGAGGAAACGATTCGAGCATCAAAATCCATCTTGTTCAACGATACACGAACACGAGCGGAAGAGCTGTTCCAATGATTAAACGAACCTTCCTCCTAACATCGACTGAAGCTGTCTTACGATGCGTGAAAAAAATGATAGAAAAACCCAGGTGAGAGAACACGATATATACTTTACCTTATCTAAGTAAAGGCTTAATCGTCCATTGCATGTATTGAGAGATATTAATTTTATAAATATTATATATTTGAAAATTAGAAAAATTTCTTCATCCACGATATACTATACGATATACAAAATTTTAGAATTGAAAAAAATCACATGATATATTTGAATTTAACTCCATTCAAAGTTTCATTTGTATAATTATATGGATTTGAAAACAATTTTTTATAAATATATTGTTATAGGTTCAAACATCGATGAATGATGAATGGCCATTAATCGATGGCAATGAAGTTACACTAGCTATGTGACAATTAACTATTTATTTATCTTTTTATGCATTAATTATTAGTTCTAATTTTTTTTTACTTTTAAATATTCAAATTATTATATTTTTCTACAAATATGATATATAGAAATATTTTATCAATTCTTGATGTGAAAATTATGAAATGAAACTAGCTATAATATTAAAAAATTTAGGAAGAATTACAATTCTCAACCACTTTCTTTTATTCTCTGTTTCCTCAATGGAAATCTCACTTGAAAAGATGTTATTTTGAAGACATTCACAATCTTGGCGACACACGTGGAAAGTATTCTAATTTCTGACAAAAAAAAATTAATTAATAACTCATTCGATTTTAGAGAAAGACTGTGTTGAAAACTATAAGGAGAAATAATATTGTTTTCTTGAGAAGTTAATTTTCAATAAAGTCCAATCCTAAAACTTTGTAGAAGTTCTGTGTGCTTTGTTTGCTCAATTGTACAAGTTTCATTTAGCAATTATAATAATAAATAAACAAGAAAAGTGTGTGAATAAACAAAGTTTACAGAAACATAGTGAATATTAAAGAACGTCAATGTTAACTTAACGAGAAAAGTAATTTTAACTTTTCAACTAAACATCAAAGTGAAAAGGGTTTAAATTGTACGCGGCCGAAGTGGAGGAGGATTGAAATTGAGCTAGACCCAAAACGAATAATCGTTACAAAGCTTTCACAAAATTTCAATAAGTATTCACATTAGATGATAAAAAAAAAAATTATATAATAAATAGATTGTGAATATTCATGATATTATTCATGTTTATATAGGCATTGATAAATTAAAATTGAAAGTGGAATTGGAAAAACAAAAATATCATTTTCTATTGTAAGATTTAATTAAAATATTAAATATTTGTATATTTGAATTTATATTCATCCTTATACGTTTTTGAATCAATAAAATACAGGAATATCAAAACACTTGATAATTTATTTGATAAATATAGTAATAATCTTCTTTAAAATTAATTCTTTAACTTATCATTATCCTCATAACAGATTATTGAATTCGAAATAAATCTTTATTTTAACTTAATATCTCAAATTCATAGCAAACTTTTAAACTGTATTAATAATTCATCATCTTGACATTAATTTAAATAGATAATTTTATTATAAAAGATTTATAAAAAATTATAAGGATTTCTGCGATAGTTATGTAAAACATTCTACACATAATTCCGTTATAATTAAGTTATAATTCACTTTGACACGATCAGCGGTAAAATAAATTACAAGTCAGAAATTCAATACCAACTCTCCAATCTCTTCATTTATCAAAAATCTTTAAAGATTTATAACCTCCACCACCTCTAATTCGAACTATTCGTAATATTCATTTTACATCAATTTTACAACGTTTTAAAAATTCATTTTAAAAAACAGAAGATTAACACCATCATTTTTATTCGTGAAAAAAAATCCATAAATTCTCTCCCATTGATTTCATCGAGTAGGGGCGCCATTTACCACTGAAATCCAACGTCCATAATTCATTCACACTTCGTCCATCATTACATCGCGGAATCAGCGTTCCCCAGAACGCGTTATATATTTCCATCCCAGGCGAGCATTCGGCCAATTAAGTAGCACGCCATAACCGTAAACCCGCGTTAAACCGGCGAAGAACATCAAACCAGGCTTAATTACAATGTCCCAATGGCTGAGAAACCGGTAATGAACCGAGGATGAAAGCGACTCCCATCGCGAAATCCGCTTACGAGACGAATTAATTAAAGCGGAAAGAAAGTGGAAAAACAGATTTAAATCGGTCTTATATCGGCCATTTTGATAAGCTGTGGAAAAGTTGATGAGTGAGGGGTGGGTTAACCCCTGGCCATTTGTCTCTAAAAGCGTTAATACTGGCCGCATCCGAATTGCAAATTTTGGATAATGGAAGACGTGCAGGCGAATATAAACTAGTAGGTGCACGCGAGGTTTGCATTTCTTTCATAAAGGTGGGCAAAGTTTGTTGCGTTTTGGATGAACTTTTAATGGACGGTGTATACTCTGATGTCCGAGTGGTTAAAATGGTTTTCTTTCTCGTATGTTATTGCTCAAATATGTCGGAATTTTTTATTAATTGACGAGAAGAATTTGTTTGTAAAAACTATATTTATTTAGATTGTTCAGTTTATTAGTAATTAATATTATTATTTAAAAGTTTGATTATATTTTTGAAATAAAAAAAATCTTTTGTAAAAATGTTTAATGATATCTACAATTATTTTAGAGAAAAATTAAATAGATGCAGAATAGTAATCAAAAAATATTATATATATATTATTCAATTTTATTATTATTAAATTATTAAAATATATGCTTTTATATTTTTTAAAAAAAGTGTATTTGGTCTGTAAAAAATATTTCTGTGACTTTTTTTTATCGTGAGTGGATGTTGGAATGTAGGTCAGTATAACGATGATTTTATTCATCGAAAATATTTTTTATATTCTCTTTGTATAATTCTTTTTTCGATCATCCTGAAGAAATGAACATTTATTATTTAAAACGATTATTTAAGGACTGAAAAGGAGAAAGGCATCGATAAAATAATCGATAAAATATCCGATGAACATGAGAAAATACAGCTGAATAAAAATTACCAAATTATTTGTAAAATTAAAAAAGAGCAAATGAATGATCGATTCATTATTAATAATTAATATTTTACTCATTATTAATACTAATATATTAGGCTTTCACTTTTTAATGTAACAATTATCCTCGTTTATTTATATAATTATCAAATATATAGAAATACGTAGAATTCTTATCAAAGAATTTCAATATTTTATAATATATTTCAATTTTTTAGAAAATCAAATTAAGTTCAATGGAAATGATCATTAGGCTTACTTATCAAGTAAAATTCCTGTTTAAAAATAATCGTAAATGTTTATTTCCAGGAAGTTCGAAGGGAAGGTGGATTGTAAATCGAAAAAGTCGAAACCAAATGGTGAGAGAGGAAAACGGGCCAAGGCTGTATATTACCGAAATCGAGTAATTTCCGGCCTCCATTCCCGATCAAGAACATTGTCCCAATGCTGATTTCACGACGAATTTATCTCCAGTGGTTTAAATCACGCGATTTGAAGTAACGACGATTCTACTTCGACAGCGGATGTCGAACTTTTACCATGGCTTCGGACGATTCTTGTAGAAGCACGAAAGGTTAGTAAAATTGATCGTTTCTGCTTCATCTCGGGAATGAAAGAGCTTCCGAATGTGAACTTTCGTCGCATAAAATATAGATGAATATTATTTTAATATTTTTGTATAACAAAAATAATAAAGTAGAAGAAATGAAAAGAAAAATTTTAAAATCGATCGTTTTGTTATAAATTATCAAATATCCCATGATCGACGGTACAATCAAGAAATTTTGCATCTTCCATGTGCAAAATAAAATTCTTTTCGAGTTCGTTTTCGAAAAAATCAATTTTCAAAGTTTTGGTTAATTAAATTTATTTAACTTTCAACTTACATTATTTACATTTATTCACCTCCTTGTTGCAAATTCACCTTTACCTTATAAGTCACTGAATTTAATTTACAGCTCCCAGATGTATACCAGAGCATGCACGATGCGCGAAATTAAAATGTCAAAGATGGAGAATCTAGGACAAACTTTTAACTAATATCATCTTCGTATCTGCGATCTCAAATTTTCAGAACGCCTCCGCATGATGAGACGCTGCGGAAATACGAGGTTACTATCGATCAAGTGAAGATTTTTCACGAAAAATTTCCATCGACGTGGCCTGGCGGATGCGTCATGTCGTCCTACGAGGGTCACGTTTACGAGCGGAATCTTACTTGAAGACGCAGAGAAGACGAGGGGAACAGGTTGGAACAGCTTTTAAATTACAATGTCAACGCCCGCAACGGACCCGCTTCCGTCCACCGTTTCCGGGGAATTGACGACCGCTCTTATACCGACGGTTACCAAGATCGATACGCGGCTGGACGTCAGTCCCATCTCGGTGGTTTTGGCAGTGTCGATAGTCTGCATTTTATCACCGATCACCGTCACCGGAAACTCCATTATCCTGGCCGCCTTCTATAGGTACAAGAGACTGAGGACCGCGTCCAATTACCTGCTAGTCTCTTTGGCCGTCAGCGACTTCGGGGTAAGCTTTCAATCGATTTTTCCTTGCGACAACATCGTGATGTGTTAAATTGCGTTTCTTATCTCTCTTTCGGTGGTAAATGATAAAAAGGGGGAAAAAAAATATAAAATATTTGGACTCGACTGAAAGTAGGGAATAAGGAATTATTATGGTATAACGCGAGATCCGAAGTTTTATTAGAATCCATGACGAAGGAGATATCAGCATCGAAGTGCTGCCCATTGTTTCTCGAGATTGATGGTCTAACAGGATATTTTAATTAGTCAGCTAATCAATCAGAAAACGGGACGAGGGCCCCCCTCTTGGTGCACAATTCGTGCGATAGCCCTTCCATCGCGATTGATGTTGACACGTTTCACTCCAAGTACATACGGTTGCCCCAAATTAATCGATCAAACAGTATCTACTATATTTATGTACGATAAATACGAACGCTAACGATTAAAAGTTTTGTTCAAAAAAAAAAAGGAAAATTGAATCTTGTTTAATTTCAATTATTAGATAATAACACAATTTTATAAGATATAGACAATTTTTTGTGATATAATTACAATTTAATATTTAAATATTTTAATAAAAGAATTTTAATCTATCTAAATAAAAATTAAAATATTTTTCTATTTTTCTTAAACAAGATTGACAAGAATTATTTTTACCATTCTTTTACTTTTCTTTTTACCAACATGAATAACGTAAATATTAATCTTAAACATTACATCATAGTTGCTTTAATAAAAGATTCAGGTCACTCTGAACCACCAACCAATGAAACTTGTATTGATACAACATTGTTCCTTATACTTGATCGTAACTCCATCAGAACAATTTGATCGTTCAACTTGGAAGCACTCTGTACACATTCTATAGCCGATTAATTACCCAAAGTAAAGAACACTTCGCTATTACCCAATATACGCATACAATTCGAATCGATTTGCTTTATGATCGCAATATTCACACGATCAATATAACTTTGTACCTCCTTGCAACTAACGCCTCGACCGAAAATCCATATAACACTTTGAAATGCGTATACTACGTACGTTATTATATCGTAAAGCTTTGTCGAATGTCTGTCGTTTATCAAGAGTTTCCAAGTCGAGGCGTTTCTCGTCTCTAATTCACACATATATCTAAATCCGACATATCTAAATCCGATATTATTTGCACGCAGGTCGGTGTATTCATGCCTTTTGGGATGCAGCTCGAGTTGTCCGGTTTACCGGAAAATGGCGTTTCCACGTTGTGCATCGTGCCATACTGCATCGTGATTGCGCTATGCAGCGTAAGCGTGCTGGTGACCGTGGCGATTGCCGTGGACCGATTAACGTCGCTTGCACAACCTCTCAGGTACAAGAACATCATCACTCACAGCAGCATCGAGAAGTACATCGCCGTGTTTTGGATCTACGCGATCGCTGTCGGTCTCTCGCCTTTGATCTACGTGAAAATAGTGGGCGTCCAATCGCACAGGTGAGTAGAGATCTTAAGTCAATTTTCTTTGGAATTTATTAATTATCTTTTAATGACTCTTACGAATCAATCTGTGGACTTTGTGACTTTAAGACAAGTGTTTCCAACCATCTTTTAGTTTCGACTCATCTTCTATAATAGCCTGTGATCTTCTCCTCTCTCCATAAGCTAAGGAAAATTTAAGAAATTAATATATAGTTCTATCGTCACGAAATGTCTTTGAGTTAAGTATCAAGAAAATTATCTTATTTTTATAAAACGTGGTAATTTATCTCTTAGTTTATGTCTTTAATATTTCTAAATTTTAATCAGATTTTCATTCATTTTATCTTTTAACTATCATTTCAATTACCAATTATGGTGTAATTTTCTGTTTCAGAGAATATTAAAATATCCGTGTATAAATTTTTTCCTAATTTCGCATAACAATTGGAATTTATTGGACAAACGTTTTGAAAATTGTTAAAATCAAATTGTTCACCAGTCACGTTTCTCAAACAAGAACGAAACGAACGAACAGTAGAACCAAACTAGGAAATACAATCGCGTGTTCCATCGAGACTGCGTCTTTTTCACGCGAAATGAAAAAGAAAAATCAGCGAAGCCGGTCTCTGTTCTTGTAAACAAACGTAACTAATTTCCCAAAACGTAACTTCTTTTTCCATGTTTGGTGGAAACAATAAAATTCGTTAGGAATGCACGCATACTTCGACAGATTTCCATTTCGCTTTGTGTTTTCGTTTCACAGAATTTATGGTATGCAATTTAATATAGAAAAATTTATAAAAGGAAATACCAGATATCGTAGAAATCTTGCATCTTGCGATAGATTGCCGTTTAATTTAAACTTATCGCGTTCTCTTTTATAACGTGAAAAGTTGGAATTGAATCTCTGAATCATAATAGGATTATGATGCAAAACGCAAATGATGTTTTCATCATTTGTTAAAATTTCACAAATTTCAAGATAAATTACGCATAGTTATTCAATGGATACACGAAGTTATTTTAACTTCGCCACGTGCTGTGTTTGCTTTACTATAATAAAAGCAATCTAATCTTCTTGTATCCATTAAACATCGAACAATAAATATATCTACAAAGTTTACATAACCCCGTTGATTTTTTAACCGAAGACAAATTGTTTAATCGAAGGACATAGAGATAAGAAGAATTGAATCATTCCAAAAAATGAAGAAGAATTTTAAAATAATATAAAAACAATTATAACTTATAAATCATAAAACAAAAAATTTAATTTTCTTATAAATATAAACAATTAATAATTGATAATAGAAAATTCATATTATCCAACGTTCATTGAGATCAACAAATTCTCTTCAATTCCCTTCCTTCTCACTTGACACACGTGTAAATTAGCAAGCATCGAGTCATTCAATCGATATTCGAATCATCCGGTTACATAACGATTAACTAACGAGTGAAATCAATTTGCTTTCTGTCACAGTGGCAACTGCAGATTCGGCGCAGCGGTTCTCCCACCAGTAAGGGTGTTCCTGGTGGTGGCAGTGTGGGCACCCAGTGCTCTCGTTCTTCTCGGTTGCTACATGTACGTGTATCTGGTGGCACGTGCACACGCACGTGCGATTTATACGGTAGAATTGTCATTCAGGCATCAAACGCAGACCTTGGCATTGCCGCGTTACGGCCAAACATTGGCAGTCACGGTCGGCGCGTTTCTCATTCTCTGGCTTCCCTTTCAAGTGAGTATATATATTATTATAATTTCTCCCAATGAATAGACACACGATCACTGTATAAATCTCAATTTGTAATCGAATAATTCAACACGATATATCCCGTAAATTCTTACAAATTAATATCCTTTCATACAGCCGAACGTGTTACGACGTGCCTCACGTTCGACTATTATTACGGTTGTACTACTTGCGCGTGCCGGAATTACGCGACATCAATTCTACTTTTTCAGGAACACGCACTTGCACCGATCTCTGTTCCAAAATTTAAGACTGGCGCGTAGCGTGCATATTAATACAATATATATAAAATTTTCTTTCTAGGATTTGGGAAAAAGAAAAATAAAGAGAGTTTTCGTGCATCAAGATTTATTTTTCCATAATGTGGGATAGAGACAGAAATTATTTCATTTAAAAGAGCTCAAAGTAGTTGTTGAAAAGAAAAAATTTTGTTTGTTTTTTATTGTACTTTTATTAGCTATCTGATCTATAAAAATAATAATAATTTTCAATTAGAATGCGTAATGAATAGTTTATTCGATGTGAAAACCGTGAAGTATTGCTTGAAATATCCATACTCGGGAAAAATACATGTAACATGGTCAATGTAAAAAATTTAATAAGCGCTTCACAAAGTTGAATATGAAAGGTGAAAAGTTCTGAAACGAGATCGCCAGTTTTAAACTAATTTGAAAAGTTATAGGTGACACGAACAACGATCTAATAAACTTACGATGAAGATTCCATTACGTAGTAGAAGAGGTAATAAAATTAGTGTTAAAACAAATATTTCACGTACTTGTTACATTTTTTAAACGTTTAATCTTTTTAATTTTAATTTTAATTTTATTACGTTTTAAATATTGTCTCTTTTAAATCGAATTTAACATCTGCGTACGAGCCCAAAAAATCAAATTTTTAATTATTTATATGTGAAATGAAACTTTACGTTTGAAATCCAAAATATTCAAACTGTAATTTGCTTCGATCTAGTCTTCAGCTTTGACACAAAAACAAATTTTTTTCAATATTAAAAAGTCGTTGAAATTACGTTATTTTTCTTTTTTCGAATAAAATATTTTTTTTCGTAAATTTCATTACAACATTGACGTTTCCTTTCTTTCAATATTAAAGAATTTAGCTAATTTATCTTGGATCAAACTCACTGATGATTAATTGATGCCGCATGATTGATAAGTGATAATAAGGTTTCTCGTCAATCTCTATTTCCACGAGCAAAAATTTTACGGAAAAGAAAGGTGGAAAACGATCGTAACTTTCGTAAATTGTTGCAACGAAGAAGTTGTGGAAATGGATTCTTTCCAACCGTGAAGAAGTTGAATTCAGGAGAAACTTCTCATTCAAGTTCTCCTTTTTTTGCTATTGTAAAAAAAAAAAAAATAGCTCCGACTGAATGATAATTACAGAAACAATTTTATATCATAAAATAAACGAATACAAATACAAGATTTTAACCATCCTTCATGGTTACGTGGAAGCTACTTCATAAATCAATTAAATAAAATTCTGCGATTTATATTCTTATAAAATTTCATTACTTCGTGACATTTAATTTGCCACTGGAATGAGAAATAATGTTTGTTAAAAAAAAAA
>NW_006263447.1:74072-85434 GCF_000469605.1 Apis dorsata
CTATATCGTAAAATTTTATAAACTAAGATAAAACATTAAATAAAAGATAATGAAAATTTTTATGCATTCAATTAAAATGCATTTATAATATAATGAGTAATAATAAATTATTATAATGAGTAATAATAAAATTTCTTAAATCCTTAAAATTGTTAATACGAAATTCAAAATTGGAAATTTTCTATCGTTACTCTTTATTAAATTTTCGTAAATGGTGATCATAAATAATTTTAGTCTACACTTATACTACTTATCCAGAAACAGATAGCATAACTATATAATTCGAACGTACTGCGAATACATTAATATATCCACGTGGATGAATTGAACAAAAGGAACATATATATATAAGTTAACGATGAAAGTTTCTAAACTTTCTTCAATGTATTTTGATCTTACATCTCTCTGTAATATATTCACTACGATATACCTTTCGTTTTAAGTTAAACATCATTAAAACTTCAGAAATTGATTCTGCGTATTCTCAGTAACTTTAAAAAAAAAGACAGAAATTATACGAGCATTCAGTTTTAACGAAATTTAAAGTAGAATCATTAGAAGCTTATTCAAGAAGCTTTGAAAGATATGAAATATTACTTTTTCATTCAAATTGAAAGCGAGAGAAAATATCTTTTTAACACAAGGTAAATTTGCTTACAGACTTGCATGCTGCTAGATATTTTCTGCGGTACCAAGATCCTCACCGAATGGGCGGTCGTATGGCTTGGATTGCCTATAATGGCGCATAGTGGCGTGAACCCATGGATTTATGCTTTCCATCATGGTGAGATGAGAGTTGCCGCAGGTAAAATTACCGAAGAATTGGTTGCTCTGTTCGGAGTGACGCCCAGCCGTTATGGTTGTTCCCCAATGAGACGTGGTTCCAATACGAATATGGAATTAGCAGAGGTGAACAATAGTAACGAAGGTAGAAGGCATCCTGTCGAAGATTGTTTTGCAGTGAAGCAAAACAGCACTCTGTACACCAGCAGACGATGTCTAGACGTGTCTGGGAAGCACACGGACATCTCGCCGGAAAGAAATATTGATCACACTTCTTCCGAGAATAGACAAGAAGATATCATCGAGGAAAATATCCACGATCTCACGATGATGCTCGATCTAAAGTATATCATCGATCGTAATCACATGATCGATTCGAATCACAACATCGACAAGATTAAAAACCTCAAGTATTTATTAGATCCAACGTTCAACAAGATCAGACATCTGAGAAGATTGAATCACAAGAAGCTCGCTAGCAAGAACTTCTCGAAAGTATCGGAACCAAAATTCATCTCGTATCAGAATTTAAAGAGCGATGGCACGTTAAATCCTAAAGCATTGCAAATGAATACCATGTCGGATCCTATGCTCAGTGCTGACAGCCCGACCATACACGCAAAAGACTTCAACGTCGGTCTCAGTCCTATTAACAGCAAAAGAAGAAACTCGAATCTCTGTTCTGTATCGGATCCAAATATTAAAGCAGCAATAGGACTCTCTTCCGAGGTGAATCTTCGACTTTCAACTGATGAAAACGTGAATGAGGCTCATAGATATTCTGTACAAAATTTAGATCATAATAGATACGATGGAGGATTAGTTAAGCATATTATGTTGTCTCGCCAATTGGAGAATCAAAAACGATTCCAAATTTATCCGCGTCCACGAATGAAAATCAATAATTACGATCGAAACAGTCCAAATTTAAATTTAAGGCTACAAAACAGTTATACATCGCTATCCATACCTGATAGTACCAGATCGAGTTTGTTGGACAGTCCAAGACAAAGAATGTCGCCAAAACATATGACAATTACTTCCAATAAACTAGCCAATCTTGTTCATCAAGATCATCTGACTTCGAGAAACTTGGAATCCAGAACAGATTCAACTTCCAGAGTATTACAAATCCGAAGAAATATGGAAATACTGAAACATTCCGAATCGATCAATACTATAGAACCAATGACACACGTCCGATTATTAGAGCCTTATAAGATCATGGAAACTCTTGCAGTACCTACGGTACATTCGGAACCACCAAGTCCCATAGATCCACTTCCTCTTGCCTCTTTGCAAGAAGAGGACGTGAAAAATTCCGAATCGAAGCCTTCCATTAATATCGATTATTTGAAATCTCCAATGGGTAATAGAAGAAGTCCAGTTAGACATTCAGATCCTGTGATACCATCCGTCTTGTTGAATATCGAAGATTATAGTGAAAATCACAAATCGAATAAATCTAGTCATGATAGTTCCTTCAATAATCTGGCATCGTTGGATCAAATGGCATCGATAGAACCTATAGATCTGTTCGAGGCTTTGTTGAAAAACTCGGAAAAGTGTCGAGAAGGAAGATTACCAGAGCCAATCTTCGCTGAACACGATTCCACGAGATTTAGTTCGAGAAGACCTTCGGATTCGAAATGGTCAGAATCGTCGAGAAGTCAAGAAATTCTATCCAATATAATTACCGAACATCAGACATTTCCTTCGTCCTATTCGGTGAACAATTTTCAGGTTTGCAATAGCGGCAGTGACCTAAACGATCTGACATCCCTGGATCCATTCATGTGTCCGGACGCACTAACATCATCGTTACGCGAATCCTTCTTCAGCGCCCCATCTGTACCTGATTCAGAGATTTTCACATCGTTCGAAGATGAATCCAATTTCACATCTGATTCTGAACATAATTTATCCCCATATGATTCCAAATCAACGATCAATTTGAAAAAATCAGCGATCGAGGCCGATTTACAAAGCAAGTCTACGGAGTCTATGTTTCGAAATAGATGCCTGTCGATGAAATCGTGCACGATCTTGCGATTAGAACCCTCGTTACATCGAAATAGGTTACGTATCAAACCTGGAGCGGATTATATTCTGAAAGATATGTCTATTAAGAATTCGCATTTAGCTCCGCTCGCCACACCAACACCCACTGAAATTTGTACTCCCACATTCGAACTTGTTTCAGAAATAAAAAGTGACAATGGTGTCGGCGTAAGAGTATAGATTTATCGTAAAAAAGTATAGATTTATCTTTCGAATCAGTTGATGAACAAAATGATGGTTCGTTTATTTAGATTTTAGATGAACATTGTGAAATAAAATTAAACATCGTTAGTTAGCATTGTCTTTCGATTGCAATGTTATCTGTTCATCGAACAAGAATTTTTATGATGTATCATGATGCGATTACACGTCTGTATTTTTATAATAACTCGATGCTGATAAAATTATTCTGTCTATCTTTTAAAAAAGGCGTACTGAAATGTAGATTATTGTGAAACAATGGAATCGAACTTTCAAGTTGGACTGTGATAGTACGACGTGTCTTTAAGAGGATTATAGAACGATCACGTGAAAGAGGAAATTCTATAATTATTTGACGATGATTAATCCTTTGACTCCTAAAGATCAAAATATTTCTTTAAAGGACGAAGAATTTATTACTTTTTATTAAAGAATTTATGGAAAAAACTATTTTACTCTATAAAAATAATACAATAATTTACTTTAACATTAATTTAGAAGGAGTCTTAGAATTAAAATCGTTACAAATTTGTAATATATTACACGATTCACATTAAAATATTTATGTTAGTATAAATTAAGATATTCAAAGCGTAAAATATTAAGAGAAGAATGACTACGAAAAATATATAGATAATGAATTAATCTATTGATGAAAATTGCTATTAAGAAAGCAACGATAGCTGGATTTGTATCTATAAATATTCTTTAAATCTTATATCAATTATATTTATCAAATTTTGTCTCGCTGATTACGGTTGACTTGGCCGATATTTAAATATATTTCAACGTTATTTTAAACGTTATCAGAACATTGTGCCAAGCGAATTACGCAAGATTTTTAAACAATTTTCGTTCTCCTCTGAAGAATTAAAGTAAGACAGTAAACTATGAACTACATATATTGCCGTTTGTGTACCTGATTATAGTTGATAATTTGCTGGCGAACAAAGTTTTTCATAAAATATATAATAAAATGTTGATGGATAGTTTTTGTCCTTACAGTCAACGAAATCTGCCCGGCTCATATCATTTAAGTTACACTTCATAGTTTTAAATTTCTCTTTCGACCGATTACTTAATCATATCCAATTTTAATTAATTTAATACATACAATTTAATAATTCGTGAGATGATGAATAATCATTTATTATTAATTATTAGGAAATTTAATCAACCTCGTTCCATTTCTCTAAAATTCTAAACAATGATCGGCATTTTAAAAACAAATATACGATAAATATTGTTAGAATTATGAATGAATATTATTCTGTAACAATATTCAAAGAATATGAATATTTTAACAAAAAATGAAAGAATCGTTGTTTCAACTGATCACATAAGATACACAACTGATAACACAAAAGGCAACAAGAATCATTTTAGATTGAATACAAGATGTAATTTATTTAAGAAAATTGTACAGTAGAAGGAACGTAAGGACCAAACATTTTCAATATACGAACTCTAACGTGAATGTCATCAGTCCTTGACTTATGATTAGTTAGATAACTTATAATTAGCTTATAATTATACGATAGAAAATTTTTAACTTAATTGATTGTATTCTTTTACAATATCTCGTAGTAATTATATTATCTAATTGATATTTGAATTGATTTATAAATATCTCTATCGAAATTTTTGATTTTTACATCATATTTTATTATTAAATCATATTATTATAAAAATCGCTTTGCCACTGTAGACTTTTAAAAAAAAAAGAAAAAGAAAACTATCTTGAAACTTAGATTATTCTTTCAACTATTCATAACACTAATTAAATATTGAAAACATATATAAGTTCACAAAAAGATTCTCTATGAAATAAAATTATTTTTATCATATAATTTTTTAAAATCCTACATTCACTTAAATATGAATATGTATCTCATATTATTGATATTATTTATGATAGAATTTTTACATTTCAATTCAATTAATAAAAAATATGTGTGATGATAAAAATGTTTGTAAAAAGTAAAGATAAATTAATTTAACAGCATGAATTCAATTTTCACTACAATCAATATAAATTACTTTTAAAAATTTTATATTTCTATAAATATTCATTCTTTTCAGTAATTTCTAATTATAAATATAAATTATAAATTATATAAAAATTCTAATTGTTTTACATTTGTAAAATAAATAATAATTAGAAATTCTAAACAAAATTCTAAACAAAAATTATAATTTATAAATTTATGAATTTTTATAATTCATAAATTTATCGTATTTCATTTCTACGAATTCTATTTGCATTCTAAACTTGTCTTATATTTACTTTTTATAAATTTATTACATTCATTAAATTCAATATTATATAAAAAAATTTTAAAGATAATTTACAACTTGATTCAATAAACATCTGAATTTAAATTTTTTTTCAATATAATTCAAATAATTTTCTAAATTTTTTAAAAATAAATATTAATGCTTCACTATATTAATGACTGTAAATGATGTACAATCATTTTTTTAATTATATGTATAATAATAAAAACAAATTTCATAGCTTTAATTCCTTAAATATGATTCGTTCTATGAAATGTCTTCCATTTGTGTAAATTATGGAGGAACAAACGAATGAAAATCTTAGTTCGTTCTTGTGTGCTCTATTTTAAGTTGTAAATTAATAGCGCCCTATGGTACTCAAGGTTCTGTACAAATAAAAGAACATTTGTCAAAATGAGAGGCACTGATATATTTTTATGAAATAATATTTTATTGTTCTTTGTAAATATAGAAATATATCCAAATAAAAACAGAATTGTAAACTATAAATTTATGTGAAACTATTCTGCTATTTAAGTAAAAAAAAAAATATATTATCGATATATTATTATCTATTTGACAACAATTTTTATTCTCTAATATTCAATTTATCTATCGACTAATTATGACTGATATAGTTTCATAAAATGATTCTTTATAGATCTTAAAACAAAAATTAATTTTATGAATACTTTAACAAAAATCATAAACTACTAATTTTAAATAAATTTTAATTAAATCATACTACTAATTTTAATTAAATCATAAACTATTGATTTATTCTTTAAATTTGTTTCTATTATAAATTTCTATTATACTTTCTTTTCACAATACCTATTTATTTCTTAATTTATTTACAATATGATATTAAGCATATAATAAATATAAAAGTATATGTTTTTATATATACGTATAAAAAGATATATTTAATATATTGATTAGATAAAAATCACTTGAAGTAATAATTTATAATTTAATCTTAAATTTTGAAATAATAAAAAAACTTGCAAAAATAATAAATAGTTTATTAAAAATTCCTAATAAATAATTTGAAAATAAAATATATCACAATCATTATCTCAATTATTATCGGAGATGACGTTAGAGATATTTCAAATAATTCAAATACAATTTATTATATATTTTTACAATTTATTAAATAATAAAAATACGATAATTAATATATAAATTTATTTTAAAATTATAAATATAATACATTTAATGCATATGTAAAAAAAAATATAAAATTAATGAAAATTCTACCTTGAAAATGTAAATGCGTGCGCAGAAATTATATTCTATATAGATACTGACATAACCTCCTTGATTTGTAACCATATTTATGTAGCATATGACACACTTTTCTAGAAATCTTAGAAATCTTTGTTTAATTGTACAAAAAAGTCAGAAAGTGATTAAAATTTTAAAAAAATGACAACACAAAAAGATGAAATTGATATATCAATGTTAAATGGAAAAACGGATGAGGAGGATATTGTAACACCTTGGGATGTTGTAACCAAAAATGAAACCGGAATTGATTACGATAAACTTATTAGTAAGTTTCACTAAAAATATCTTTTATGTGAAAGTTTTAAAAAATATTTTTATGAAAAAATAAAATTATTGCTATTTTATTAATTTAATTTCATAATTCCTTCGTATCTTTTAAGAGAAAATAAAAATAAAATTTATATGATAAATATATTTAAATATATATAATAACTCATTCTCTTTTCTATAAAATTTCTATTTATTATACAGAAAAGTTTGGAAGTTCAAAAATCGATGAAGAACTATTGGCTAGGTTTGAGAAAATCACTGGACATAAACCACATCATTTTCTTAGAAGAGGAATATTCTTTTCTCATCGAGATATGAATACTATTTTAAATCTTTATGAACAAGGAAAACCATTTTATCTTTATACTGGTAGAGGACCTAGTTCAGATTCTATGCATTTAGGACATCTCATACCATTTATGTTTTGTAAATGGCTGCAAGATGTATTTCATGTTCCTTTAGTTATTCAATTGACTGATGATGAAAAAGCAATATGGAAAAACATAAAAATAGAAGATGCAATTAAATTATCTTATAATAATGCAAAAGATATTATTGCTCTTGGATTTAAACCAGAGAATACATTTATTTTTTCTAATTTAGAACATATTGGAAATAATCCTGCATTCTATCAAAACATGATTAGAATACAGAGAAGTGTTACATTTAATCAAGTGAAAGGTATTTTTGGATTTGGAGATAGTGATCCTATTGGAAAAATTTCATTTCCACCAACTCAAGCTGCTCCAGCAATTTCTGGAACTTTTCCTTTTATTTTTAAAGATGCAAAAGTTAATTGTTTAATACCATGTGCTATAGATCAAGATCCTTATTTCAGAATGACAAGAGATATTGCACCAAAAATTGGCTATCCAAAACCAGCTTTGTTACATTCTGTATTCTTTCCTGCTTTACAAGGCTCTAAAACAAAAATGTCAGCTAGTAATAATAATACTGCAATATTTCTGACAGATACTGCTAAACAAATAAAAAATAAAGTTAATAAACATGCATTCTCAGGTGGACAAGCTACTGTTGAAGAACATAGACAATTAGGTGGCAATTGTAATATTGATATAGCATATCAATGGTTACGATTTTTTCTGGATGATGATGAAAAATTAGAACAGCTTAGAAAAGTAAAATTTTGATAAAAATGAAAATGTATTTTTTAATTTTATATTATATAAATATATATAATACTAATAATATGTAAATTTTCAGGATTATACTAGTGGAGAAATTTTAACAGGAGAACTTAAAAAAGAATTAATTAATGTATTACAGCCTTTGATAGCTGCACATCAAGAAGCTAGAAGTAAATTAACTGATGAAACAGTTAAACAATATATGATTCCTAGGGATCTTGGCTTTGTAACAAATGTAAAATAGTTAAATATAAATTGCTTATTATGTATATAAAGTATATAGGAAATCCATTTTCACCAGTATATTTAATTTTATTTATTTTAGCAACACAAATAAGAAATTTATTTAAAAAATTTATTTTTTATGTTAAAATCATAATAAATTAAAAACTGCTTTTATAAAAATATGTATTGAATATTTATATATTTACAATTCTTATATATAAGAAAAATTATTATTATAAAAATGTAAAATATATTTTAATTTTTTAAAAAAATATTAATATTATTATTTATTAAAATTATAAAAAAATATATTCTATTTTTATATTTTATGTATAATTAATTATATTAGGAATGTATAAAATATATTATATTATATAATATTCAATATAATTTTCAATACAATTTTGTAAAGTATATAAAATATTTAAAAAAGATTTTATTTATATGATTTATATAATTAAAATATATAAGTATATATATATAATACATATAAATAATACAATATTTTCTATATTATTTTCTAATTTTTCATAGTATTTTTCATCGTAAGATATCAAAGTACTTTTATTACCCGCCATTTTTATTATAAAAATATACGATTATATAGTAACATTTCATGAATATAAGATCTATTTTTATAAATAGCAAAGGAATTTTTTCTTGACA
This sequence comes from Apis dorsata, assembly GCF_000469605.1. Classification (NCBI taxonomy): domain Eukaryota; kingdom Metazoa; phylum Arthropoda; class Insecta; order Hymenoptera; family Apidae; genus Apis; species Apis dorsata. The sequence goes on from NW_006263447.1 coordinate 82,997, forward strand.
CAAATTCAAATAATTTATTTAAGAAAAAATTTATTAAAATAAATAAAATTTATATAGAAACAATAATAATTTTTTAAATTTTATAATATATTTTATATCTATATTATTTAGATAATTTTTATATCTATATATTATCTATATTTATATAATATATAGATAATTTTATATAATAAAAAATAAAATTATATTAATTAAATAATAAATATTATTATAAAATATAATTTTTTTTATAAATTTTCCGATATTATAATTAAGCCAATAAAAATTCGTTAAAATATATTTCAAAAAATAAACTATATACATATGTTTATAAAATTTCGAAATTTAAATGAGCTGCGTTTATTGACTATAACAATATTGATAAACGCAATAATCAGTGACAGTATAATTTATCATCGACAAAAACTTCATGTTTTTGTTTATATACTTGTTAGTGAGAGTTAATGCTAGTATCGCGCGCGAGTTAATTTTACTTCAGGATCCTATATGATTACCCAGGCTTGAGCGGAAATCGTAGGCTTTTGATTGGCGGATTATGACGCCACAAAGCATACTATTAATAACTGACGCATGCGCAGAAAATTACCTAGTGTATATCCGTCATTCATGCAAGTCGATTTCGTTGGTTCTGTGTGTTGAGCCTAGCAAAAGAACATGGTGATAGTGATATGAAACAAGTCTATTAGCAATACCACGCTCTACACATATATATTTTCGCGAAATAACGATGATATTTGGTCACGATCTTCCTACGTAAGTTTCACGAATATGTAGACTGAGGTATAAACTATTTTAGTCGCAAAATTTGGCATTGCCAAATAATTTCTCATTAGAATCTGATACAGCTTACGCTCGTGAAATATTCCATTTCTGTATTCAATTAATTTACAACATTGATAAGGCTACTATAATTATTATATAGTGAATGTAGTTGCATATAATTCGAATGTTTCATTTATGTAAACGTTACCGTGTTTCGTTTGAAATATTTGTATGTTGAGATTATCTTGTACGTTACGTTAGATATTGGAATAATGTTGTGTTTTAATTATCTTCTTTCTTTGCTTAAATTAAAATTATAATTATAACACAAAATAGTGTTGTGATAAATTTATGTTATAAAACGATAATCAGAAGAGAAATTCTAAGTAATATTATAATATATACAATAAGTTAAATGTGATATTGTTTTTTTGCTTCCAATTTAAATTTTCATCTAGAAATATTTAATCTTCTAATTCTCTATAAGAAACTAAAGATTTCTTTATCTTTTTTATTTTAATTTTAGGTAAAACTTAAAAAAGTGTCATTTGAATGATCAGTTAAAAGATGCTGATCAAATAATATCCAAAAAGAAAAACAAATTGATTGAGCTAATATAGCAATTACTAAATAAATACTATGGGGGCACTTTTGGATACTCCAAAAACAGAAAAATATAATGAACATGGTTCTGGCAATGGATTACATTATGGTGTTGCCAGCATGCAAGGATGGAGAATGGAAATGGAAGATGCTCATAGAGCAATAACTGGTTTAAAAGGTGGTCTCTCAGATTGGAGTTATTTTGCAGTATTTGATGGTCATGCTGGTGCATTAGTATCAGCTCATAGTGCAGAACATTTGTTAGAATGTATAATGCAAACAGAAGAGTTTAAAGCAGAAGATGTTACCAAAGGAATACATTCTGGCTTTCTTCGACTTGATGATGAAATGAGAGAATTACCAGAAATGAGTTCTGGAACAGAAAAATCTGGTTCTACAGCTGTTTGTGCATTTATATCTCCCAGAAACATATATATTGCTAACTGTGGCGATTCTCGAGCTGTACTTTGTCGAGCAGGGGATCCAGTTTTCTCAACAAGAGATCACAAACCTGTCTTACCTGCTGAAAAAGAAAGAATTCAAAATGCTGGTGGTAGTGTAATGATTCAAAGAGTTAATGGAGCTTTAGCTGTATCTCGTGCATTGGGAGATTATGAGTACAAAAATTTGAAAGATAGAGGCCCCTGTGAACAGTTAGTGTCTCCAGAACCAGAAATATTTGTTCGAGATAGAGACGATGAACATGATGAATTTCTAGTTTTAGCATGTGATGGTATTTGGGATGTTATGAACAACGAAGATCTATGTAATTTTATACATTCAAGGCTGTTGCTTACAGATGACCTAGAAGCAGTTACGAACCAGGTCATAGATACCTGTCTATATAAGGTAATGATATCTAAAACTTTTTATATGTATTTTTTTATCATAAATTTTTATTATTAAAGATATGTCAATATAAATATATAAATTTTAAAAAATATATTTTTATTTTTATTTATTTTTTTCAAAATTTGTTTCAAATTTTCAAAATTTAAATTTTAATCTTAGTATTTAATAATGATAATATGGTAAATAAATGATTTCAAAAAAATAAATTATTTTTCATATTA
>NW_006263447.1:85754-91524 GCF_000469605.1 Apis dorsata
TATATTGAATCATTCATTTCATAAATTTTTAGTTACAATTACTTAATATATATTAATATATGTTAAGTTTTACATAATATTTTATTTTTATTTACATATTTTATTTTATTTTTTATTTATATAATATTATCTATTTATATATTATATTGTATGCTATTTTTTTTATGTATTTATTGAATAGTTTATAATATAATAGTTATATATTATTGAATAGTTTTAATTATAATAGTTTTAGTTATAATATTTGATTAATAATATCAATATAATATCAAAAATATATGTTTTATTAATACATATATCAATCATATGTTTAATAATTATTAAATTTATAAATAATATTAATTAAATTGTAAATTTTATTTTTTTTTATTAATAACTAAAAATATTTTTTCAGATTTATATATTTTTATTTGTTGCAGGGTAGCAGAGATAACATGAGTATAGTTTTGGTAACATTTCCTGCTGCTCCAAAACCAAGTCCAGAAGCACAGAAAAAAGAAGCAGAGCTTGAAATGGCCATTGAAAGGAGAATCAAAGGTTCATTCACATTTCCATATTCACATCAATTATATTCTCTCTGTTGTTGCATTAATACAAAATCACAATATCATACACATATTTGACATTCTAATAGCTCTTAAGTAGAGCACAATATTTAAATATATTATTTAAAAATTTTAGTACAATTCAAAATACAATCATTATAGTAGAATAAAACTTACAAGTACAAATATATTATCAAATTTGTATTTCTTACAAGTTTGGTACTCAAATTTTGATTCTCATTTTTTTAATATCTTTAAATATTTTTAAAAAATAAATATCTTCTAGATATATCTTCTATTTCATATATAAAATATATTAACTTAAAATGAAAATATTAAAATATAACATGATATTTCTATAGATATTAATCTGAATATGAAGATACATTGTTTATCTTTTTAACAAATCATTACTTCTTATAACACAATATTCTTAATAGATCAATTATTTATTATATACTATTTAATGATAAAAATATTTTTATAGTAAATATCACATATTTTTTCTAAATACTTCTAAATCTTTCTAATTGTCTGAAAAAAATATATATACATATACATACATATATATGTATGCATATTTATACATATATAAATGTTTACATTAAGAAATATCAAAAATTTATTCTTATGCAATGAATTATTTTATTATATGACTTATATTTTTAAATAATTAATTATAATATTATTCCTTATAAATTTAGTATTTATAATTACTGAATATAATTTAATAGATAAAATTATAAAAAATATATAATATAATTAATTATGTAAATTGTGTATATCACTAAAATAATGAGTACATTTATTATTGATACTCTATTTGTCATATTTGTGCAATATAAAAAAATATTTTCAGTATAAAAAAAAAAGATCAATAAGTAATATTCAAGTAAAAGATGAAGGTTTATTTTTACAGATATTTTTTGTCTTTATTTTTAATTCTTTATTTATATAGTGTATGAATAAATTTTAATTTTTTTAATATTTAATTGTTGATATAATTATATTTTAATAGAATTTTTTTCTTTTGTGTGTGTGTGAATTTAAAATATATAAAGTACTTGTAAATCTAAAAAAAATATTTGATACAACTTATATTTTAATATTTATTAAAATATTGTAAGCACATACTATGTATAGCATTTTTGATCATGTTATCAATTATACTATCAATATAGAATCTATTACAGTATTATTAGATTTATTAGAATATTAACAATTGCGTTTCTTATTTAAATTGTTAAACAGATAGCAAAATTATAAATATATTGGTAGCATCTATATGTAATGATAATTTTCTCTTTCTGTGTGTGCTGTCAAATTGTATTAATTGTTTTTCTTTTAAAATTAAACTCTTTTAACATCAATCATTATTTTTACTCAAAAATGCATTCCACCCTTGGAGTTGGTATTCTTTTAAACTCTTTTGTAAGTAAAATTTTTATTCAAAAGTTGTTTGTTCCTCTTTTCAAATATATTTAAAAGCTATCACAGGTAGGTGAACATTTTTTTATGAAAATTTAGAAATATTTTACCTATTTTACCTATTGTATCTTTTTTTTTTAATAATGCATTTCTTATGGAGGAACATTGCAACAAATATATATTTTTATGTGTATATATGTATATGTATGCATATTTGCGTGTGTATGGTGTGTATGTGTGTGTGTATATATATATATATATATATATATATATATTATATAAGATTATACAATTCCAATGGTGGATAAATCTAATAGGATTATTAAAAACATATTTCTCTACATAATCTATATACAAATAATATAGATACGAATGTATCTACTTAAGACCGGATTTTGTTTCCAAGATTTCCATAAGAAATGTAAGAAAGCACTAATTTTTCCAGTCCTAAGTAGATGCATGTATTTGTAGTCATTTTATGTGTTTATCATTTATTTCAATAACAATATATTATAAAATAATAAAGTTATAAGCAAGCAAATCAAAATTTTTATATCAAGTACAGTGCATTTGATTTTTTTAAACAATATTGATCAAATGTTTGCTGCACAAATATGATAGTATATGCACAATATGTTCTAATAATATAGTAGATAATATTTTTAAAGATATTTAAAATAATTGATAATTAAGTTATAAATAATTTTAATTATTTAACAAATTGTAATAATTTTTTATTATATTTATAGAAATAGTTGCTGAACAAAAGGATAAAAATGAATTTGATTTTTTGCAACTGTTACAACTTCTTGTGGACCAAGAATTTCCTAATCTTCCGCCTGGTGGTGGTCTTTCAGCCAAGTATGTATATTTATAAATTATTATATTTTTATTCTATTATATTTTTCATTTTAATTGATAAATTAAACATAAACTCATATTGAAGTTAATATTTTTGATATTAAAATTAATCTATTATTTTATTTCAAAAATTGAATTTCATTTTTTCATTTATTGTTTTAGAATTTTATCTTATAATTATATTTAAATAGAATTATTTATAAAATTATATTTTAAAATTAGTTATTATATTTTTTTTTTCTAGACAACCTTTCATTGAACAAGTGTTTCGAGAAGTATGTCCCAGCCGAGCGGATAGTGTAAGTCTTGGATACGATTTCCCTTCGATATAACTAACCTTTGACTTTTTTGTATACTGCATCAAATGTACAACTGTAATCATTAGACATGTTCCATAATCATATAACGATGCAGAAGTTTGGAAATACGTTTGGAAATTTATTTTATTGATCTCTTTTAATGTAAAAAGAGATTCATTTTTAACTTGCAAGAGAAGTACACTGATATATTATAAAGGAAGGATATATTATAAGGGAATCTTACCTAAACTAAATCTGCAAAACATGGGCAGATCTTACATTCTTGCAGTGCGTTATTGTTGGTAAAAATAAATTAGAGTTTAAAACTATATTTAAAAATCCTGATACATTCACCCATTCAAAAAAATAAGTAAATAATTTATATTTCAAATTTTTAAATAATTTTATATATCCAATGATAATAAGAAATGTTAATTTTGCATTTGGAATTACTTAAAAAAATATTTAAAAAAATGTATTCATAATTAATAATTATTATTAAAAAAAACATATTTCTTTTATCAGTTATATTAAAGGTTTAAATAACAAAATTAATTAATAATATAAAAAAGAAAAATAATTTGTTTTGTATTGCCACCTTTCTGAAAACATATTATAGATTGTAAACTGATTAACAAATGTTAATATTCAAACAATATTTAAGCACTGACAGATATTTCTTGATATATTTCATTATATAATTTAAAAAAAAAATGTGAAAAATGAACTAAAAGTATATCCTACAGGTAATTCTAATCAATATTGATATTGATGGTTTTCATAATTATCACTATCTATTGTTGGATTTTATAAATTCTTCATTCAAGGAGTAAAAAATATTATATTACAGTTATAAGCAGAGGATTTAAAAATATTCTATCAAGAACATATGCAAATATACATATATTCTATGAAAAATTAGATAATGTGAAAATTTTGAAATTTAATGCAATAAAACTTAAATAGTTTATGACTTTATCTTCCAATTATATCTTAAATTATTTGACTTTTTTATATTTATTGATCATATTTTTTCTACTTGTGTATACAATATAAATATTTTACAATGTGTGTGTGTGTGTGNTTAAAATAATATTATCTTTTATAAATTTAAATTATTTCACAAATCTAGTTTTTCATTATAATTAACACTTGATAGAATATTTATATCATATCTTCTTGCTATGTTGATAAAAACTGCATAATATTACTATAAACAATTATATATTTTTGTAGCTCTAGAGAACTTGCGCTCAGAACAATTACTTCTTAGATCAGTTTTTCATGCTCTTCCTTAATAAGTTTTAAGTATAATTTATAGCTATTCATTCTATATTTTGAAAGGTCTCAAATTTTGTCATGCGCTAGAAGAGTAGAAAAACTGATCATTTAGTTTTAGAAATAATATGTATATACATAAAAATTATGTCCAGGAAATTATGTATCAATATTTTATTTAGATCATTTTAAAAATCAAGCAGTAGGAATATAGTAAGGAGGCCTTGATTTCAGTTTCTTAAGAAAATATTATATTTATATTTAAATTACATTATGTATATTTAAATTATTTTGAATATAAGACCAAACTTGAATTGATGAATTTAAAAATTTTTAATTATATAGAAATTATATAAAATAACATTAGTTACAAAAAAATCAACATTAAATGTTACATGAGTTATAAACAAACAAAAATCATTAAGATGCATGTTTCATTATATAAATATAAGTAATGACAAGTAAGTAGTACTTAAGATACATTACCAGAATCGCATTATTGAATTCTGAAGATATTAAATATAATAAATAATATTTATATAATATTTCTACACAGAGATTTAACTGGTTAATGAAACTGCATATATCAGGTAATCATATATTTATTTTTATATCTTGTTATGTGATTAATTTTATACCTTTAAAAATTTGTGTAACAGAAACTTGTCAAGGCCATCCTCAAACATAAATTTAGCATACATATACCAAAGTATATATTACCGTTCCTGGTTAAAAGAAAGGTCCTGAAAATTAACAAACGTTAACAGTCTATTATCGTTTTAAAGTAATATATTAAAATAAATAACAAATCCCTTAGAGTTATCTCCTCTATTTTTACTAATAATGAAATATGGAGTGTATAAAGGTAGTAATATATTTTACTGATATCTTAGACCATTTACTTTTGTAGGTTTTGCTCAGATATTAATTTTTATTTTGTATATTTTTGAAAATGTTAATTAGTCATTGTGAATTTATGACAAAATATTGAAAATATACAAATTTATTCGTCTATAAATAATTCAAAATAAAAATTACAAAGTAGTTAAATAATATATATACATAATAACAAATTTAAAAACAAAATTTGATTATTATCAAAATTCTTGTGTATTTTTAATTAAAAAGTAAAGAATTTTATCTTGATAAAAATTATAAGTTTATTATTAATCTTTTATTGGATATCATTTATTTAAATATTAATAATAACAAAAATAACAGTATATTCCTGATAATGATAACAATGGTTATGAAAATAAATCCAAAGTGCATTTTTAACACACGTGTTTCTACTATTTTTCTTTTTCTATTTGTAGTCCTATTTTGTATTCATTGTCTCTCTCTCTCTCTCTCTCTCTC
>NW_006263447.1:91641-93867 GCF_000469605.1 Apis dorsata
GTTTCAACAATAAATTTATTTTGCGTTCTGTACTTAAAATATTGTTAATATTAATATTATACAGAATAGGGCTATCAGTTTATAAATATGATAATATTCGCATTTATAATAGTTATTTATTTTTTTGGTTTGTGTATATCTATATATTTATAATTTTTTTTGTGTGTTTCTTGGATTTTGTTTTCAAAAATATAATAAAATATGTTTGCATAATAATTTTATAACAAAATAATAATATTTACATTTACTTTAAATAATCAGCATTTAAATATTACATGATATATTAAATGAGCAAAAGTAAAATTTCATTAATATTTGTACCTGAATTATTTTCTTCAAATTATTGTAAATTTCTTGATTTCGTTTAATATATATTAATATTTTAAATCATACAATATTTATTATTCTAATTTTTAGATCTTAAACAAACAAAATAATTTCTTTACAAATTTTATCATAAAATCATTAAAAATTCATCTTTTTATTATTTTATAATCCTTTTATATCCTATTTTCATTCTTCAGATTACATTTCAACAATACTCGAGTCCTTTCCTGCAGTCCAAGTTGAATTCTCCGATTACTGATTTCAATAATAACTGTTAGTATTTGAATCTAATTATATATATTGCATAATTTATTTTACAAGATAAAAAAATAATTACAAAAATAAAAGATTCTCTTGTTTTAAAATAACATCTAAACATGGTAAATAGATATAAAATGATATTGCTTTCTGTATTCTAACATTAACATCTATCAATAATAATATGTATAAATTAATAGTACACTTGAAAATATAAAATTCCTACATATTATATAATCTTTTTCTTTTCTTAAGGGGAAATGCTTTTATTGTCCTCATATATTTTGTATATGTAAATAAAAACAATCCTTTCCTTATTTTTCTGAACTAATAAGATTTTTTCTTAATTTTTACAGTGTAGTACTTAATGCATCATACAATAATTTTGGAATGTCACATGCATTGTGTAAAATTATCTATTTTAACTGCAAATATCTCAAGATTTTAATCGTTTAATTTATTATTTTATAATTAAAATATTATTATTATCTACAAATATTTATTTAATATTATGTACATTTACATAATATATATAAAAATTTATAAATATGTAAATGTAAATATATATTATATGCAAACGACAATTAAAATCTTGAGATGAATACATATTTTATATCGAAAATTTTGAATTCAATAGAAAATTACAATTTTATATGTAATGCAGTCATATAGATTTATTGATCAAGATTATTTATCTATAATATTGTATATAATATATATAATTAAACATATTTCACGAGTCTAATCGTTATTATAAGTATGTATGTTTTGCGAATGTTTACTTTTATTGCTAAAATTTTTTTTTGAATTTTAAATAATTGATATATTTTATTATAATTGGCATTTTACAGCTTAATATTAAAAAAAATTTTTTTGATGTTTTTATTGTCATTTATTGTTATGTATCTCTTAGATTATATTTAAAAAAAATTAATTTAGAAATTTTATTAAATATTAAAATGCATTTATGCAATTTTACAAATATATTAGTCTAAATAATATTGTTATCTTAAATTTTGATATACAATACAATTTTTTTTTATTAGAGATTAATAATAAACAATTTTATATGAGAAATAGCAATTATAAATTTTTTTAATTTTGAAATTTGCAAAATTTATTTTCTATTAATTGTGATTATAAAAAAATTAATATATTAATTTAAATAATACATAATTTTTTATAAATTTTAAATAAAAAATCATATTATTGTTATTTAAAAATTTAATAAACAAACACAAAAATTGATTTCATAACTACATTTATATATACAATATAAAATATTTTTAATTTAAAATACATATTTAATCTAAGAGATAAAAAAAAAATTTTTAATATAATTTATTTCAATATTTGCTATACTTTCTAATATTTCAAGGTAATCATCTTTGTTTATATCACTAGTGTAAGTATATAATATATTTTTAGTTAATATTATCTATAGTTATTCACTATTTTAATATATAAATATATTATTTATATTGGTTCAGTAATGAAGATTTTAAGGATAAAATATTTAACATGTGTTTATTATAAAATTAATATAGTCTATAATTTTATATTTTTTAAAATTATAATGTAAAATAAATAATATTTTATTTCTTTTCTATAAAAAAATATTAAGAAAATTTTTTTTTTTTT
>NW_006263447.1:93975-121393 GCF_000469605.1 Apis dorsata
AAGTTAATTTATAATAATATTTTATTGTAAATCAAATATATGTACATAAACATTAAAATACTATATAATGATATGCTTACAGAATTCTCAAGCCACTTAGTGTACACAATATGTATACAATTTTATACATGTGATATACATTAAAACTGGTGAACCCAAAAGTCATGAAATGAGATACCAACCAACAAGAACTACTGAGGAGTACTACATGAAGAGAGACTGAGGAATGGTGTTACAGGCATATTTAATTTCTAATTAAATAATTTTTGGAAATTGCATTGTAATACTAAATTCAGTTACAAAATTTATTGTACAAAGCATTTTAATTTTTAAGTAAATATAAAAAAATCTGATCAAGTTCTCTATAGCAATATATTATAGGTTTTTACTTTGAATATATAATTAATGTTGTATATTATTATCCTTCTACTAAATAAATATTTATCAATTATATTTTATCAATTTTCTATTATTTATACATTCCAAAAATATACATAAATATATTAAATTTATTTAAAATTGCATGTTGCAGATTCCATGTTCATAATATATATTGCTTAATATTAAATTATAAAATATAAAACAGAAATAAAAAATAAATTCTAATTTATTTATGATTTAACAAATTAATATATATCCATTTTATATAATATATAAATTTTTTTTATATAATATATAAATATATAATTAATTTATATTTACATTTACTTATTAGATTAATTAAAAATATTTTTTTGTCTAGAATACTTTACTATAATTGAAATTTGTACATTTTTATTTTAATTGGAGTACATAAATTATGATATGCTATTGAATTTTTTAAACAATTTTTTATTGATTTATAAATTTTAATATATAAAATCTTATAATAGTATTCAATCATAATTTCATAAAATAATTTTGTTCATATGATTTATAAAACAGTACAGTTTCTGAACATGCATAAAAGTATTTAATCAAATATAACTCTATAATTTTATTTCTTTATATAATTAAATAATTACATTTTATTTTAGATTTAATACTAGAAGAGTTAAATTTATTTTTATATATATATAAAAAATTCTATTATTAATAAGTATACAACTATTATTAATTAGTTGTTATTGTAATTTATTTATTAATAAATTACATTGTTTAATTTTTTTTAACATTAATTTTTATATGATTGATAAAATGAAGAACATTTCGTTCATATATGTATATATACAAGATATAAATAAATAATATAAAAATTGATATATAAAAATATTGATTGAAAATTATTTATTAAATTATAAATAATTTAAGTTTACATTAAATGTAGCTAAGCAAAGATAAAGCGAAATATAATGATAATATATCTAATGAATAATGAATAATATAATAAAAATAAAATAAAATAATTCTATATCTGTTTTTTTCATTTAACTCAAACTTTAATTATATGTAACTTAATAAATAAACTTTAACATTTTTGCATATCAATTTTTATATTTGTTTTGATCTCTAGAATTGATTTTCCAAAGATCTTATGAATATATTCTATATAATTTATGCATAGTAAATAGTTGATGATTCTAATTTTATAAAAAGAAATATTTAATTAAAAAAATATAGATAATTTAATACAAAAATTAATACAATACTTATTTTAAAAAAAATACAATGGTATTTATATTATGTCGGTGAATTTGTGCTTAAATATAATAATTTACAAGTTATATTTTTTTTTATTTTTTGTTAGATTTACATAATATACTTTAACAACACATCAAATACAAAATTTATTTTAATGTTATATATGTTATTCTTAATTGTAACTTAAATTAAAAATCATTAATTCAATACAACCTTTTTTACATTCATAATATATATTGTCAGATATGAAGTATTTAACAAGATATATTCTTTGACATATAATCAAAAATATATGTGAAATATGGTATAATCATATCTATACAAAAATGATAACATTTTTAAGATATGATTTTTTATCAGAAACATTATACCGTTTAAAAAACATATTTAAATAGTTTTAAACATAGTTTTAATAACAAATTTTTTGATTTATCTAATTATATATATTTTATAATAAACCAAAATATTATTTAGCTTAAAATGTTACATTAGAACTGTTTGATAACTTAAAAATACATAGATAACATAATGATAATAATGACACTATTAATGCGAGGAAGTATTTTATGTATATGTTAACAAATACATAATTATACGAAGTGCAGTGAGTATAAAAAAGGCAGTCGTTTTAAACTCACATCTTAATAATGAATCGTATTAAACAATTATTGAAAATGTTTGCGTTTGTTTGTATGTATGTATGTGTGTTCAAACATTTGTTTGTACACTTACAAAATTTGTACCATAGAATTACGATCTATTATGAGCGTCCTAAAAATATATGGAATTATATTACAAGTAATAGCACAAATTAGTATATATTGCATAAATAGTTTAAAATAAACTAAATCGTCAAATCTTACAAAATTTGTTATCACGGAATTAAACTATTTCATGTAGTATATATAGTAAGTAATAAATTTATATTTACAGTATATTATATTTTTAAACATTCACCCCTCAACTTAGTATTTCACATTTTACAAAGAATTATCAATTTCTTGTCTTTTCTTACATATGTTTTCACATATGTAAATACGATTTGTATAAAAAGAGATTTGTTATTTAAATAGAACAGTCTATTTATTTGTCGTCCAACCACGCCAAATGGAAGCTATACTAGCTGCTGCACTCGTAACTAAACCTCCAGCAACACTTTGATTCACTTGCATACTAGATGATTGTTGACTAATCATTGCACCAGGGATGGGAACTACCATTTCAGGACAAGCAACATTTGGAACCTAATAAAAATAAAATATTTATATAATATAGTTAAAATATTATATTATATAATAATCATTAATAAGTAAATAAAATAAAACTTACAGCTTCCCAATCCCAATTAAAAGTATCTTCTTCTTCATCAGAAGCAGAATCATCACTATTTTCTAAATCGGGAACTAATTGACTGTGCAATTTTGCTACAATATTTGAATCTACTTCCATTGGACCAATTCTGTTTCAATATATAAAATATATTGTTATATGTATGTTATTGTTACAACAATAATAAATAAATATATACCTTCCAAGATCACTAATTTCTGTATTGAGCAAGTGCATTAAGTTTTGTAAAGTATGCATTGGATGTAGAACTGCAATTTTAGTATTTTGTGTAAAACATAAATGTAATACATTACTATTGAGCCTTGCTACCTTTTTGGCAAATTTTTGATCTGACATTTCATTTCCACAAAATTCTCTAGAAATGTTTAAAAATTAAATTTTTATAAATAATTATTTTATTTCAATATTTAATGCATTTGCATAAAAAAAAAGTGAAATATTTTTCACATACCCATAAGCAAGCTTATATGGTAATCTTACATTAACGTAATAAGCAATAATATTAACCAACTGTGTTGCATATGTTAAAGCAGCACTGATATTGTATGCTGGATTGTGCATTGCAGTCTCTTTATTTGCACCTGGGACTCCATCTTTGTTTGCTGCCACTAAAAAGTATGCTTGATATTTATATAAATCATATAATTCATTAAAAAAAAATATGAATCAAATAATTTATATACCCCATAAAGAATAAGCACTATAATCTCCGCTTCCTGGTAAAGTTGGTGCAATTATACGGTGCTGAACTTCTAAAGCATTTTCTGTATCATTAATCCATCTACCTCTAACATATGATGTTCCAGATGCATCTGCCAGTGCACAAGTTACATCTGAACTAGTATCTTCCTCACTACTACATAAACTAAAAACAAATAAAAAATATTTTTTAATAAATATTTTAATATTCTATAAATACTACTAATTTTTTAATATTTAATATTTTTTAATTTTTTAATATTTTTGATTTTTTGAAGATAATTAATTATTACCTTCTATTAGGTTGCACTTTGGATAATGGAAAAATATATTGAATCAATTGTTTTGCAGCAGTTCTAATGACTTTTTTCAACTGCTGCCTTTTTCTATCTACTGCTTCTTTTTGTTTTTCTTGTTTTGCTCTTAAACCAGTTACATATCGATGTAGTTTTTCAATTCGTTCTTCATGTCTAGGTAATCTAAGAGCTAATTGAGAGTTTACATCTTTCAGAACATTTAAACGTTGATTACCTATACATTATTAAATTTTTTTAAATGTATCTATTTTCTAAATATTAAAAATATTAATAGAAATATACCTCTGTTTATACTTTGCCTTGTTTCATTTACTAATGATTGAAGTAGTCTAACTCTCTCTTTGCAAGTATTTATATCACATATCTACAATCCAAAGCATAATTAAATATAATAATAACGATATAAAAATTTATATATCATTTTTTAACAATTATTAAATTTAAAGTATTAAATATAAAATAAAAATATAAAATACCAATTTATCCCTTTGTTTATATTTTTCAAGAGCTTTTACACATTTTTCTTCTAATTGAGCTCTGGCAGCTTTCAACCGTAAAAGTCGCAATTGTTTATCTGCAAATCTATTCAGATATAAATCAGAATAAAATATAATTTTTTATTGATTACTTATTAATATATATTTATTAATAAAATAAATGAGATATTTTAACAATTTTCACAACAAATTTTCTTTTATGATTTAATAAGAATAAAAATTATATTGCATTCAAAAAAATTATAAAAAATATTTAAAGAACATTTGACGTCAAATAAAATTTTAATACATAAAAATAAATGATTATTAAACACCTAAATTATAAGTATCTATTTACCGTTCGGAATAAACAGAAGTTGAATGAATAAAATCTCCATTTTGAATACACTGACGACAATAAAAAATTCGACGACTATTATGGCACAGTGGACACTTCAATAGATTCACGCTTAAACGATTCGAAACGTCTTCCAATTCTGACGAAAGCTGAAAATCTGCAGGTGCTGTACAGGACCCATCAGAACTGCTTGTCGCCATAACCAAGACCAAGAACAATAAGCTTTCGTTTGTCTGTTGTCACTCATCAGCTGATCTGCTATTTACTTATAATCTCCCGCCACTTTCTATATGATATTGTTTTCATCGCATATCTGTACTTTTATATTTATTCATATTACATACATAAAATCTAACTTCACCCAAAATTTCTTATAATTCGATGAATAATTCTTAAATTATAGAAAAAACAAACTTAAATCTCTACTTACGTATCTTATAGCTGTACCGTGACAGCAATCACGTTGAAAAAATCCCGTTATGCTATAAGATAAAGAGAGAAAGAGGCAAAAATTTAACATATAAATTTTAGAAAGATTTGTAAGTATAATTAAAACGATAAAGAGCATAAAAATTAATTTAAATAATATTAAAATTTTATTTATTTCAAAATATATGAAAATCATTAACAAAAAATAAGTTATTTATATTATATTTATTTATTTATTCAAATTATATATTTTATGTTGATTTTTAATTATTAATTATATTTACTATAATATGTATTTTTTTCATAATTTATATATTTAAAATTATAATTATATAATTATAAAATATTAATTATAACCACAGACTAGATATAGAAAAGATTTATCATTCAATATATTTTTGTGTCACATAATCCGGAGTTACACACATAGCATTTATCATTCTCTTATGCGATATTATCGATTTAGAATGAAAAATATAGAAAGATATAAAATAATATAAGCTATTATAAGAAAAAAATTATGATTGAATTGAAGAAAATATCGATCTAGTAATTCAAAAAGCATATTATTCTATATAAGAAAATGTTGACATTTATATATTTATCTATTTAAAAAAATATTCATAATATCAAATACACTTTTCTTTAAAATATTTTTTAACTGTTCAGCATTCATATATAGTAATAAAATATTTTTGGATTATTTTATTTAATTCATTATGAAACTTGCTACATATATTTACTTATTCATATTTAAAAAAAAATACGATAATATATATAAAATATGATTTTTTTTCATTAAAAAAATCTTTTTGATTCATAAATCTATTAGAAATGTTATTTACTGTTACAATAAAATATAAAATAAAGAAAACAAATAATGGGAAAAAAATTTTTTGAAAAAGATTTTTATACCATCTCTTTAAAAAATGTACAAACTTGAAATATGTTGAGCATTCAAAAGATGACGCGTTATCAATTTTATATCTTTATATATAATTTGTTTTTTTTTTTTCTTTATATATTTCATTTGTTAGAAATAGTATTAATTCGCATATTTTTATACTATTTCTATTTTGCATTATACTCTATATACTTATATTATGTAAATTGTAACAAATTTAAACCTGTGATAACTGATATATCAAAAATATCAATTTTTTTAATAACATAATATATATTTGTATTTTTATATGTCATATATATAATTTATAGAACATATTTTTGTATTTCTATATATATATATTTTAATTTTTTTTCTGCAGCTTTCAAAAATATATTTTAAAAAGTTAAATATACAAAAACTAAATATATAAGAGGTTAGTATATTATTTCATAATATAATTTTCATAATTAGAATTTATTAAAATCTTGAAAAACGAGAAATGACATATTCTTACCAATAAGTTAACTTAAAGAATAAATATATATAAAAAATAAATACATTAAATTTCACAAAAATTTTCATGCTATTTCTTCTAAATTTACTATGTGCATATTTATTTCTTGCAATAAGAATTATTTTATTGTAAATGTGAAATATTTTTCGATAATTTTTTTAATTTTAAAGAATTTAAATATACTAGTTGTTTATATGACTTGCTTTGTACAATCGTATTTTTGTAGAATCTGTGATTCTATACTAGTTGTATTATATACCCATAGTTATATTATTTATTTATGTATAATATATATAGTATATATCCATAATACCCATATAATAACTCATTTCAATTATTGTTAATAATAAGCATTAATTAAGTTTTGTAAAATTAAGTTTGAATTCCAATCCAATAACGTTGCATGTGACACGAAAATGACAAAAAAATAAGATAGATTCAAAATTCATAACACGAAAAAACATTATTTTTTGTATCTCATCTGTGCCATACAATAATAAGAAAAATTCATATTATATTATTTTATATTTTATCTATTCTATTTTTAAGTCATATAACATTAACATTATTTATTTCTCTTTATTAGAAAATACCGGGATATTATCTAAAATTCTATTGTACCATTTGTTGATCATTTTTTAAACTTAAAGAAAATTTAAAGAAACATTTTAAAATGTTTTGTTTCAAATACTTTAAGTAATTAAAAATAAATAAACTAAAACGATATAAATATCTTTTAAAAAATATTTGTAATTTTTTAGAAATCATAAACTTAATTTTAGTTGATTAAAAATCAAAGGAGTATAATTATAAATAATAGGTTAAATTGTAAATATGTTTTGTAATTAAAAAATAAATTAAATGAATTGAATATATATATATTATTTATATATATTTTAATAAGTGAGGAGAAAAGACAAAAACAATGACATCAATTATAAAACTTCATGCTGTTTCTGGAGCTATGGATGAATCTCCTCCTTGTTATATATTACAAGTTGATGAATTAAGAATATTACTTGATTGTGGATGGGATGAAAATTTTGATCAAGAATTTATAAGAGAATTAAAACGGTAGATAATTATATGATATTTTAAAAATTATAAAGTAAATAAAATAAGAAATTTAAGAACAATAGTAACATAATATTATTCTTTTAGTCATGTTCATCAAATAGATGCAGTTCTCTTATCATATCCAGACCCATTACATTTGGGTGCTTTACCATATTTAGTTGGAAAATGTGGTTTAAATTGTCCTATATATGCTACTATCCCTGTATATAAAATGGGACAAATGTTTATGTATGATATGTATCAGGTATTCTTGATAAAAAAAATTTTAATCAAATTTCAATACTTTTTATTGTTTTTATAATTTCATTAAAATAAATTACACAAAATAAATATTTATATATTTTTGTAGTCTCGTCATAATATGGAAGATTTTGATCTTTTTACACTTGATGATGTTGATGCAGCATTTGATAAAATAGTTCAATTAAAATATAATCAAAGTATTTCAATGAAGGGAAAAGGATATGGAGTTACTTTAACACCTTTACCAGCTGGTCATATGATTGGAGGTACTATTTGGAAAATTGTGAAAGTTGGTGAAGAAGATATAATATATGCTGTAGATTTTAATCATAAAAAAGAACGACATTTAAATGGTTGTGAATTAGAACGATTACAAAGACCATCTTTATTAATAACAGATGCTTTCAATGCTACATATCAACAAGCAAGACGTAGAACCAGAGATGAGAAGTTAATGAGTATGAAAATAAATTTTGTTTATAATTCTATTAATAATATTTTATAATATTATATTATTTGATATTTAATAATATTTTATAGCAAATATTTTACAAACTCTACGTGGAGGTGGAAATGTTTTGGTTAGTGTAGATACAGCTGGTCGTGTATTGGAATTAGCTCATATGTTAGATCAATTATGGCGCAATAAAGAATCTGGTTTACTTGCATATTCTTTAGCTCTTTTAAACAATGTTAGTTATAATGTTGTTGAATTTGCTAAATCACAAATAGAATGGATGAGTGATAAATTAATGAGAAGTTTTGAAGGAGCTAGAAATAATCCATTTCAATTCAAACATTTACAATTATGTCATAGTATGGCAGAATTAAATCAAGTTCCTAGTCCAAAGGTTAGAATATTTATTATAAAATTATTAATTTATATAAATATTAATAAATAATATAAATGAAAATAGATTTATATGTGAATTCAAGGTTGTACTTGCAAGCACTCCAGATATGGAATGTGGTTTTTCAAGAGAATTATTTTTACAATGGTGTGGTAATCCCCAAAATAGTATTATATTAACTAGTAGGACATCACCAGGAACACTTGCAAGAGATTTAGTAGAAAAAGGAGGTAATAGAAATATTACATTGGAGGTAAAACGGAGAATAAAATTAGAAGGACTTGAGTTGGAAGAATATCAAAGAAAAGAAAAATTAAAACAAGAACAATTGAAACAAGAACAAATGTATATAATTATAATATATTATATTATAATATAGAAATTGATATTTTCATAGATATTATTTCTTATTTAAATACTTATTATATTTCAGGGAGACTGCTGATATAAGTTCTGAATCAGAAGATGAAATAGAAGTTGGTGGAGGAAGAGGAAAACATGATTTGTTAGTGAAACAAGAAAGTAAACCAGGTTTTTTTAAACAAAGTAAAAAACAACATCCTATGTTTCCATTTGTAGAAGAAAAAATTAAAATTGATGAATATGGAGAAATTATAAGGTATTTATTGTATACATTTATAATATTTTAAATTAATGATAATAATGTATAATTTTTTTAAATTTGTATATAGACCAGAAGATTATAAAATAGCAGAAACTATGCCAGAAGTAGATGACAATAAAGAAAATCTGGAAACAAAGCAAGAAGATACTGCTCATCATCCAGAAATACCTACTGATATTCCAACCAAATGTATTCAAGTTACACGTACAATGACAGTTAATGCCTCTGTTACATATATAGATTTTGAAGGTAGATCTGATGGAGAATCATTACAGAAAATTTTGGCACAATTAAGACCAAGAAGAGTTGTACTAGTTAGAGGATCACAAAGAGATACTGAAATTCTTGCTCAACAAGCACAAAGTGCAGGTGCACGTGTATTTATTCCAGGAAGAGGAGAAACATTAGATGCTACAACAGAAACGCATATATACCAAGTAATATTTAATTTATCTTAATTTAATCTTTATATAAATGCATATATATATATATACATATATAATATATTTATTAAAATTATAATATAAAAAATTATAATATAATAAAATATAAATTATAATCTTATATTTAATTAGGTTCGTTTAACTGATGCACTTGTTAGTGGTTTAAACTTTTCAAAAGGAAAGGGTGATTCTGAAGTAGCATGGGTTGATGCAATGATAACTGCACGTGATCAGATATGTCGAGATGCTGTTGCAGGTACTGAATCAAATGATTCAATAGATCAAAGTGATAAAATACTCACACTGGAACCTCTGCCATTAAATGAGGTATTATAAAAAAATAAAAATAAAAATCTTATATTTACAATATAAATATTTACAATATAATTATTTTACAATATAAATATAAATATTGTGACTATATTTATGGTTTATAGGTGCCTGGTCATCAAACAACATTTATAAATGAATTAAAATTATCTGATTTTAAGCAAATTTTAAATAAAAGTAATATTCCCTCTGAATTTAGTGGAGGTGTTTTATGGTGTTGTAATAATACTATTGCTGTCAGAAGGGTTTGTATTTAATTAATTTATTTAATTATAATTATAATTAATAGTATAATTAATAATAAAATAAGAATTTTTTAAAATTTAATGTTTTTTCAGCATGAAGCTGGAAAAGTAATATTGGAAGGTTGCATTTCAGAAGATTATTATAAAGTACGTGAATTACTGTACGAACAATATGCAATTGTATAAATTATTATCTTTATACTAATAAATATAAATTTAATATAAAAATTTATATTTGTATCTTAAGTTTTCTTATTACTTAAATTATTCAAATATCATATGAATGAGACAAAATAAAAATATAGGAATATTAATAAATTTAATCAAACGAATAATAAATATTTTTTATATATATATTTTATATTTTGATCATTTCAAAAATTGGCGCGAAAATTTACTAACCTCATACTTTTCATTTAGTTATCGAGCATTTAAATTAATCTTTAGTAACATTTTTTAAATGAAAGTTATTAAGATTATATTCTTAATATTAAAACAGTGTAAAAAATATAAATTTATTAAATCATAAATTCAATGGTAAATTATAAATTAAATTAAATTATATATAAAATATTTCAAAAATAATATACAATATCTCAAAGTCTATCTCAATATCTAAAATTTTTAAATATACTATTTTTAATAGATTATTTAAGTAAAAAAATTTAAATATATTATTTTTAATAATAAATTTAAATTTATAAAATTTGTATAATAATAATATCTAATTATTTGAATAAAATTTTTGTTCCAGAATTCTATCAATGCCTGAGATAATCTAATAAATTATAAAGTACTGTATATTAATTGATAAAATTATTTTATCATTTCTTATATTAGATTTTGAAAATGCGAAAATATTATCAAGCTGCACTTGTAATAATTGCTATAATGAGTCTTGTGTCTTTATTATTTTATAGACATGAATATAACAAGTTAAGATATGTTTTAGAAGTTTTTAATTATTTTGGTAAGCCAAATCAAAAAAATGAAATAAATTGTACCAATAATATACCAATATTTACAAAACTTGACATGAAATTTGAAGAACCACTTTCTTCTTGGCAAAGATTAGAGAATGATTTATATGTTTATTCTGCATATAATATACATGATAATGAAATTCAAGTAATAGGTTTTGGTTCATCAAATAATATTAAGAATATGCAATGTGCAATATTATTTGAAAATGAAACTAATTCAATTTTAGGAGATTTTAGTTATCTCTTAATTGATGATAATTTAAATATTGCAAATATTGATAAAAATTTTAATTATAAAGGATATCATTTTTATTGTGCATACACCAAAAATAAAATACCAATAGGAATAATGTTTTTTATAAAATCTAATTCAGATCTTAATAATGTGCCTATATTACCAATCAAAAGTCAATCACATACTTTAAATTATGCCAATACTGCAATATGCATTACACCATCATTGACAAAACCAATACAACCATTACAAATGATTAGTTTTATAAAATTTCATGATATAATTGGTGTGGATAATTTTATAGTATATGATTTTGGTATTCCAAATGAATATAATAGTAAACTTAAAGAATTATCTAAATCTCAAAACTCATATTGGAAATTTACATATACAATAGTGCCATGGAATTTTCCTTTTTCCAATACTCATCCTACTATAATAAAAAACTTGATACAAGCAGATTGTTTGTATCGTACATATAATAAAGTTATGTATATCATTACATTATCTTGGGATGAATATATAGTTTTAAGATATCATCATTCCCTTACAGACTTAATGAGAGATTTTAAAAGATCTAGATTAAAAGCTGATCGTTACAAATTAAAGACATTAACTTTTTGTACAGAACAAACAGATAATCTAATCAATAGAAATGTAACATTTATGATATTTAAAAAATTACATTATGATTCAAGTATTCTTGATAATCAACCAATTTATATCTATAATATGCATGAAATATTAAAAAAAAAAAATATATATACACGAGCGATTGGAAAAGATTTAATTACGTTAAATCGTTATCAATATTGTTTCGAAAAATCAAATTCAGAAACAAATGTTGAAGATACTTCAATTTTAAGATTCATTGAAGATATACAAAATTCACAATTTAGAAAATTTATATTAGAAAATAAATTCTTTTAGAAAGTAGCAAATGATTTAATATATTTATAAAATAAATTTAATTTGAAATTTAATTTTAAGTTTTATTTATATATATCATATATAAATGAATATATAAAAAATAAGAATATAATTATATAATATTATATATATATAAATTTATTATATTGCATAATTATTGATTTTTCAATATTTATGATTTATATATAAATATTTTTTCCTAATATTATTTTTTATATTAAATACTTTTTACATGGCAATACATTTTTTTTTAGTTTAAATACTTTATTTATCAAAAGAAATAGTATAAAAACATTTTCATAACTTATTTAGTACTATATTTAAAAGGAAATTTTATGTTTATTACTAAATGCTAGTTATTCACACATATAAAAATTATATATAATAAATACATATAAATTGAATGATTTTATTGCAAACTTTACAAAGGTTTTGTAATTTTACTTTATGTTAATTGAAATTTTAATAATAGATTTGTTTTTAATAAAATATTTTTTGTATTAGAAAAAATAACATTATATAACAAAAACTGTACTTAAAATTAAAATAAACAATAGTAAAGTGCCATTCAATTACTAAAATGTGTTGAAATGTGTTTTTCAAATATTTCAATGTATATTTAAGAATTCTCTAATCAATACATCACTTAAACTTCCATAATTAAGGCTCTAAAGAAGATATTTACTTCAGTCGTTGAATTATTGTTGTATTTTGTAAACCAGCTTCTTCAATAGTTTTATCTTCTGTGAGTTCCTTAGTAGGATACATTGTTAATAAATTAAATTCTCTCATAGCATATTGAGGTCTCATACTGAGAAAAGATTAAAGAATAATATATAAAAATAAATTAATTTTCTTAATACAGATGAAATTATATAAGAAAGGATACGTTATTATATATTGCCTCAAATCATTAATAGTATGAGTTAAATTAAATTGAGCTTTTACACTAGTCCCATCAGCAAGACGAATTTGTAATGTTGTCACAGGTTTTGATTCATCTAAATTTAATTTTTGTTTTGCCTGAGATTCATTTGCTGCTTGATCTGCAAGATCTGTTGGTATTGTCATACCAACTGTAGCTGGAGAAGGGCTAGAAAAGAATTATCAAAAATATATAAAAAATAATTTAATAAAGTATACTAAAAAATAATTTTTCCATGTATATTATATACCTTCCTAACATATGTCCTTTTCCACTAAAAGCTTTCACTTTAACTTTTGGAGGAACATATGTTTCATGATGATGATCTTCCATATCAAGTCGTGCTTCAGTACCTTGTATCTCTTGGCGTATTTCTGCTGGTATTTCACCTCGTTTTATAGTCTCAAGAAATTCTCTATTTTCTGGATCACTATACAACCGAAGTTCAGAATCATTTATAGTGAATCCATCTTTCCATAATTTCAAAGTAATTAGTCCAGAATTTGTCTGTTGATTATTAGATGTTGTAGCAGTAACAACTATAAAAAAAATATTTATTTTAACATAATATAATTTGTTACAAAATAATTATTTACTTTATTGCAAAATAGTTTCATTTACTTTCAGTATCTGAACTAGTTTGACCTAATTTATATCCAGTACCACTAAAAGTATTTGGTCTTTGTTGTCCACTTGGTTTTGATTCTACAGCAATTGATTGTCTCTGACAAGACTTAAACATATCACTAACAATATCCTTTTTCTTTCCTGGTCCTAGAATTTGTTGTCCAGTATGTTCAGAACCACCAGCATAAAATGCTTGGCCTTCTTCATCCTCAGGGCTACTCTCTCTATCTTTAAGATCACTAAGCATTGCAAATTTAGATTTTGGTTTTATTTTTTCTTTTGATGATTTTCCTTCCATTTCTGATGATTTTACACTTCCTGCGTTTTTATCTGAAATATCAGTACGTTCTTCTTCTGATGTACCTTCAGTAGGTTCATTAGACAATGAAGGTAAAGCAAGAGGATAATAAAATGTGTCAAGAGCAACCTAAAATATTTTAAATTGACAGATATATTAAGATATATATATATAATAAAATATTTAACAATAAATTCTATGATTAATAATTATTAAAGTATTAATTTTATGACAATTAATTTTTTTTTAAATATATTGACAATTTCTAAAATAAAAAATCTAATTACTTTAATTATATCATTGCAACATTATTATTATGTATTTATATGTTGTGAAATATATTTTAATTAAAACAAGCCTTTAAAACAGTAACACAGCAATAGTTATGCTCTAAAATATTATTAAAAATACGAAATTGTGAGTTGTAAGAATATTACAATTTAATAAATTTAAGGTTACAAAGCCAATATTAAAGATCAATGAAAAAATATAGTTATAATAGTCTAAAATTATAACCTTCGTATTAAAATAAAATATGCTGCCTCACCTCAAGCTGCCAATTAGATAACTCAAGATAAAATCGTGCTTCTTCAGGTTCAACCCCAGTTGTATCTATAAATTGCGAAACTAACTCGTCATGGTTCTCCATTGAAAGGAAATATTAAACCACTCGTAATATATAGCAATGTATGCTTATGATAATTATTGTAACTTTCAAAATCTTTCTTGTAATAATTTCCTTTGTTCAGTTAATTCAACTTTACGTCAATTTCTTCAATTTACCTGTCATTCCTTCCATTTATATGGAACTGAACCGGATATATACACAGTGAATGAATCCGCGAAATGTTTAAATATATATTTTAATTTACTTTTAATTTTTTAATTATTTTTACAATTATATCATTTTGATATAATTTCATTTATTTTGTTTGTTGTATTTTAAACATATTAGAAAATATTATTATAAAAATTATATATATATATTAAAAAAATTTTTTTTTATTTTTTATATAATTATTTAACATTATAATGTATGATATTTTGATATATGACAAAATAAAGCTGTGCCGCATTTTATAAAATGAATTGGAGATATATTAGTTTTCAATGGTATGCTAATTATATAATTCTTTGAAGAAAGTTCAATACTATCAATATGTTGAACAGCAGTTATATAAATAGGACATATATATGTTTCTTGTATATTTTTTTTTATTCGTGAACACTTAAGATATATAGGTGGCATATTTTGCCAGATTTCATTTGAAAAATTTTCAACTAACATATTTTTTTCTAAACTCCATCGACCACCAAATATATATAATCCACATATTAAATATGTATCAACATTTTCTTCGATTTCTTTATTCGTTGTTATTTCAAAATAAAAAGCAATTTCTTCAATAGGTATATTATATTTTTTAGAAAATGTAAATAATATTGCAGAAAGAAACATTTTACAATTAAATAATGCATCAAACCAAATATTTGTAGGACGTCCTTGATCAATCCAATTTTTAATAAAATTTGCATGTTTTAATAAATTATCGATATAATGTGCTAAATTTTCAGCAAAAATATTGATTTGTATTTTTTTCCAAATTCTTGGAATTTTATTTTTATAGATTTCTTCGGCAAATTCTTTTATTGAATCCGTAAAAGGAAGATAACCATTCAATGTTAATTTTAGAGTATTCAATGTTTCCGTTATAATTTTTAAAATATGTTTTAATGACTTAATCTCATAAAGAAGAACTATTTGTAAAGATTCTTTAGGCATAGAAGTACATTTTTCTTCAATTTCATTAATTTTAATTGAGTCATATAATTTATTACTAATATCATTGATTAAAATTAATATTTGATTTTCCTGTATTTGTTCATTTAATAAAGAAATTGGAGAATTTATATATGAAAGAAATGATATCAATTCTTTAGCTATCATAGTATTTCGAGTAATAACACTACTTTTATTATATTCAAAAATTTGAGGTAATAAATCTGATGGAAATTTCTTAATATGTTCAATTATATGAAAGTATTCACATCTTTGTGGTATTAATTTTTGTATACCATTTGAATGCATATATTGTCTATTTTCAATTATATTAGAATTACAATAATCATTTAAAAGATGTTTTAAATATCTGCTGTCAAATTCATCTTGAATTTTTCCTCCATAATTACATTCTCCAATAAAATATAGAAGAATATCAAAAGGTATACAATCTGTATTATTTATGAAATTTTTTAATTGCATAATAGATATTTTAAGATCAGTATGTTCAAAGATATATGGTACATTCCATCCTTGAATCCTAAAATTTTTTTTTTCTTGTATAATTGTATGAAAAAGACATATTCCAAAAAGAAGTTTTAAAAAAATTTTATCTTTTCCAGGACAACCTTCAAAAAATTCTTTATTTATTATAGGTTCAGATTGATAAATATCCAATAATGCTTCTTTGATATTTAAAGGATAATCATACATGATTTTTATACTATTTTGCAAGATACTAATTGGAAATTTATTTGTACAATAACTAGATAACCATAATCGAAAATTTACAGATACATTGAAAGTGCTACAATTTTCATAAATTTTTTCAAGATAAGTTATCCAATGAGTTACTAAATGACAATTTTGTAAAAACACCCAATTTCCCTCTCTCTGAGCTTTTTGTATGAGAAATTCAGCTTTTTCTTCTTGACCTTTACTCATAGATAAGGAAACAAATTTTGATAAATAGCCTTTAGTTTTTGCATATGTAGAAATAAGAGTTAATGGTGTTACACAAGCAGGTAAAATAAATAGAAGTGGAGTTAAATAATTAGATTCTGCATATGATTGAGATATTTTCATTTTAAGAGAATAATTTTGTATATTTCCTAACATATTTTCTATCATTTGCATAATTTGTATTACAATCTTATCAGGATGTAAAATTTTTACAAGAATAAGTTTTTGAAATGTAGATAATGTACTATTCCAAGGTTTTGGTATCAAATGATCTTCAAGTGATTCAGAATTATAGTATTGTTTCCAAACTTTATTATTATAACAAAAATCATCTGCAAGATTGAAAAAAGAAGGAAATGTTTTACTTAGATTATAAATATTTATCCAAGTATTATATGGAAGCCAATCAAATTTAAAATTTGGAACTGTATTAATATGATTTATGCTTGGTCTTATAAAATATTTAATTTCTTTTTCAGTTGTTTGTTGATTATTCAATAGAATTTTAGAACATAATAAGAAAGAATATAATATTTTATGTTTTTCTGATAAAGATCTACAAATACTTGAATAAAAACTATGAGTAAAAGAAGATTTCAAATATTTTAATCGCTTTTCAAGAATAATACTCTTATTTGAATCTTTAATTGATTCTCTATATAGTTGCATAAACCATGCAAAAGAGAAACGATACATATGATTTATATATGGCAAAATATTTAATATATCAAATAAATCTGCACAATATTTAACAAAATGTACATAAGCATTTCGAAATTTATTTATTTTCATTGACATTGTTTTTGTTACTTCTTGTTTTTTCATAATACTTAAAAAAAGATTTTTTGATGTATCTAAACTTTTTATAGCAATTTCATCTTCAAGAATGTTTGTTGTTGTAGAAGATAAAATATTTAAAATAATATCTTCCTGTTGTTTTAATACTTTTTTATTATTAGCATCTTCTATAAGTAAAGCTTCAAATTTTTCTTGAAATTTTGGCTTTTCTTTGGAAATAATAAAATCAAGAAGTCTATCTTGAAGAGCTTCATTTGTAATAGAAAAATTAATTATTGTAAGTTTGCTAAATGTCTCATATGAATATTGAGGATTGAGCAATCGCGTTGTAATATATAATCGAAAATCAAAGGAATATTTTATAATACCAAAACCAGTATCTAAATATGAAAATTTTTCAATATTATAAATTTTTTTTAAAAGAAAAGGATCTAATGATATTTCTAATTCTTCTCCTACATTTTCAATTAATGTAGGAATACCATTTTCAACATTATATTGAATAATTGATAAATAATTAGAATCAGTAAGTTTAATAATTTTAAGATCATTTTTTTTTTCAATTCTTTTAATCCATTCATTTGCTTGATTTTGTGAATCAATAAATAAAGACCATAATTTGGAATTATTCATAATAATTGCATTTTCGACTGAAAAATTATTTTTAGATAAACCTGAAAAATACCAATAGTTTATATTATTGTCTTCTCCAAGTATATTTACTAAATTATAATTTTTACTATATGATATTTTTAAATCTTCTATGTAATGTTTCCACTGTTCTACAATTTTATTACGAAATACAATATTATATGATGCTATATAACTTATAATTCCACAAGTTAATATCATATCTCCCACAAGATTATCATAATTTATTTTAAGATTTTCTGCAAGCTGCATCCAACGATCTTTTTCTCCTTCTAAGCTTGCTATTAAATTTTCTGCTTTATGAAGTTTAATAGTACAGTTTTCTACTTCTTTTTCTAATTTTATTTTTTGTTGCAGTGTTTCTTGAAGACTGTTATTTAAATCACCAAGTTTAATATTTAACATAGAAAGAGTTTTTCGTTTCTTATTTAAAAAAGCTTCAGCTTCATTACATTCTTTTTGTGCAATAAGCAATTTCTCTTTCTTAGGAGCAACTGCCTTTGCAACTTCATCATAAGATACCATTGCACATACCCATTTACAAAGACCTTCTGCAGCACTTGATGCTTTAGCAACAATATGTGGTTTAAAATTATTATCTGTTATATATGTTTTTTTAATAATTTGTATAATATTAGATGAAATATTATCTTTATCATAATCTTTCAAAATTTGTAAAAAGTTCATATCACTTAAAATACGTTTACTTGGACTCCAGTAGTCTATATATTTTTTACCTGTAATTGTATCAATACCTTTATCTGGAGGAACATCAAGCATCACACATATTGCAGCCATTACTAGTTTAACAGTATCAGGAGGATTTTTCATAGCTTTGACTAATGTAATATCTGTAGGTTTTAATGTATTTAATGCAGCAATAGCATCTTCTAAGATTGGAATTGCTACAGCTAGATCAGCTTCACATTCTAATTTCAATTTTGAAGCAATTTCTGTTTTTTTATTTGCTATTTCTTCTTCTTTTTGTACAACAGCAGTTGCTTTTTCTATACTAATATTTTCATTTTCCACTTCTTTCATTGTAATAATCATTTTCTGAGCAGACGATTCTAATTGTGGTTTTAATATTGTTAATGTGGTTTTCATTTTTTCTACTTGTTGGGCTGCTAATTTTATCTTTTCTAAACCTATTAAACATCTATTTTTCATTGTAATGATATTTTTTTGTTTTTTACATATCAGATGAACATATAATTTCAACATATGTAAAAATGTAGATAATGTAACATGAATTTTTGTACCAGTTTCTTTATAATATATAATGCTTACTTCATCTGCATACTTATGTAATTGTATGCAAATTTTAATTACATTTGATTTTATATCTTTTTCAATATCAATATCTTGAATATATTTTAAACCTATTTGCATAAATGTATCTGTTGGCCACATTTCATACCAATTTAATGTACAATATTTTATTAATTCTGGATACTTATGTAAATATAATCTTATTTGATTGTTTGTTGCAGTAAAACAAATTATAATATGAAGTTTATTTTTACATTGCTCTAAAAAATAATTCATTACAGCATGATTACTTATTTCTTCATTTTTATTCTTATTTTGAGCGTGTAAACGTATCATTTCAATAATATTATATTTTTCTTCATTAGAAAATAGATTAGATATTTCTCCAGTAGCCAATAAACAACAAATATCATGAAGAAAATTTTCTCTAACTTGTTTATCTTTTAAGAAAAGTATAAAATCTTGTTTTAAGTTAGCAAACTTTTGTAAAATCATTTTTATATCTTTTCTCCACATGTTAAAATTACAATAAGAATGTACAGAAGGTTCAAATAATTCTTGTTGCTGCATATAAGCAGCAAGAGTCACTAAGGATTTTCTCCCAGATCCTAAGCTAGAAATAATTAATAAATTACTACCTGGTATAATCAAAATTCTTGAAATTTTTATCAAACATTCTAAAACATATTGTGATATTACAATATCAATATGTTTTTTAACATTAATATTATTATATTCATTTAAATAAACAATAATTTTATTTTTTAATTTTTCAATAGAATTAATTTCTTCATATTTTTTATTTCTATTTTTTTTTGTATCTATAAAAGAACCGAACATTAAATAGTAAAAACTATCTTTTGTAATTTTATTATCAAACTTTGGTAAATAATCGAAAACTGTTTCAAATGAATCTTTAAAATATCGTTTGCTAATTTCTTTAATTTGTAGAAAGAGCCACTCTTTGTCATTATTATCCAATATTCGATCACCAAAAACACGCCATATTTCATGAGCCCAAAGCCGCATAAAAGTAGCTTTAGTTTCTATTGACTCTTTTTGAAGAAGACTACATCCATTGATAACTTTAGCTATATCTCTTATGCTAAATTGATACTGAAATTTAGAAGGTATTGGTCTTAAAATTTGAATTATAAAATTATATATATCAATTGTAGCATTAGTTATACTAGTTACAGTACTTAATATATCTGCAGTAAAAGAATTTTTTTTTAAATTATTAAAAAGTATATTCGAAAATATTCTAAATATAGTATCCACAGAAGGTTCATACATAGTATACAGATTAAAATACCTTAAAAATCTAGGACACATCTTAATTGAGATATTAGAAATAATTGATAGTGAAAACATAATGTCATGAATAAAAATTTTATCAGGTTCATTAATATCATACAAATAACCATAATTATGATATTGTCGAATAAGATCTAAAATATTATTTATTTCTGATTTATATTCATATTTTTGTATATTAAGATCCTCTATAAAATTAATACAAAATTGATTTTTTGGAGGTCCATAATGTTTTTTCCTAATTTTATTTAATTTTGAGATTAATAATTGCTGTGTTTTGACAGCTGTACTTAAAGAAATAAAATTAAATAAATTGGAACATATTCCTTCTGGTAATTTATTTTTTAATAAAATTTTTATAAAACAAGTTTTTCCAATAGATATATTTCCACAGATAATAAAAGGTTTTTTGTATTTTATATGTTTTAAAACTATATCATTATATTTCATTGTATTAACTGTTGGTACAAAAATTTCATTACAATGAGAATTTTCTAAAATTTTTTCATTTTTTAATATATCAATACTTCCCCAATATTTCCAATTACCAACACCTTTAAAGATATAAAAATTATCTTGTATTAAACCTTCATGAGGTAATGTTACTTCAAAATTCTTTATTATTTCTGGTTTTGGATATTCTTTGTTAATTCCACTCCAAAGTGAAATACAAAAATTATTAAATTTAATATGAGAATCTATATCTAAATTTCCTCCTAATCCCCATATTACAGATAATATAAGTGCAACTTGTGCCCATATTAAAAAATGAGTAATTTTTCCTTTTTCTTCGGTATTTTCTGATAAAGCATCTCTCAAATACATTTCAAATAAATTTAAAGTTGATATTACATAATGTAAATGACCAATAGCTAAAGTTACAATACAATTTTTTTGAATAAATTCCAAACAAGGATTTATTATCCAATCAAAGAGCTCATATAAAACTTCTTCATATTTATCATAAATATTGTGCTTAGAAAAATATGTTTTAACATAAGGTCTCCAATCAATAGAATTTGATTCAATATAAATTATACCACAAGTTGATAAAATAGCAGGAGAAATATCTTCCATACTTATTGTTTCAAAGATAATGGATATAGAATTTTGCATATTAATTTTTTCATCTGATGTTAAATATAATATTTTATTAGTGTCAAGAATTGAATATAAATTCTCAATCCATATAGTATTTAAAGATCCATCAAATATTATCCATCTTTTATCAAAGGAATCATTTTTGGAGAAAGAATTAAGTATTTTAGAACATATTCCATTTTTCCAAATTTTCATTTTTTTATCAAAATAACCAAAAAGATAATTAATGTCAATTGTAGTTGGAACTATTGTTTCTATTTTTATGTTAATACCAAATTCAATGCCTTGTTTATATAAGTATTGTAAAACAATTTGAAGAATATTTAAAATTTCTGTTTTCCCAACAAAAGGATTGCCAACAATCATTAAAGATTGATAAACATGCATTAATTCAAATACTTGTATAATTTTAAGTTTGAAAATATCATGAATATAAATAGATTTGGATATACATACATTTTCAAGAGTTTCTAAAAATATTGTATAATTAGGAGGCAACAGCAAGATATCTGGAAACATATAATGAATTATATTTCTAAAAATATGTATGTCTATATTGCAAAGTTTTGGAAGATTAATATCAATTAATGAACGTAAAAGTAATACAATTTCATTTTCATCTGGAAAGTTTCTCTTTAAATAAATTATAGTTTTAACAATTACTTTTATAGAATATAAATTAAAAATATTACATGAATGACACCACAATTGTTCAGAAAATATTTTATATAATGTAATTAATTTTGAAGTTAATAATTTTGAATTAGATATACCACCAGAAAAAAGTTTAACTTCTACAATTCTATTCATATCTGGTATCATCATAGATACTGATCTAAATAACACTTTTAAATTATCTGGTAAATAAGAATATTTAAAAAGACCTAACTTTGTGATAATACAAACATGTCCAATTTGATTTATTTTTAATGAAGAATCTTCAAATATTACAACTTTTAAATTTGTTGCTATAATTTGAAAAATAGAAGTAAGAGTTTGTGTAATTCTTGATAGGAAATCAGTTTTTAATGTTTCAAAATTTTTAAAACAAAGCCAGGCTCCAGAAGAAAGATATCCCTTAAATATTTGAGATAAAAAGTCATAAGATATTATATTAGTACAATTAAAAATATGAAATTGTACTGCAATAGCTTTTGCTAAACTCTTGATTGTTTCTGATTTTCCTGAAGCAGGTGGTCCTATAATAGCTCCAAAGAAATTATATTTATATGCTTGCATAAGAGTATGAAAACATCTATCTGTCAAAGGAGTATTAATTATACATTGTTTGTAATAACCATATTCATATCCATATTTTATAGTTACATCAAAGGTTGATATTTCTACACAATTTTCTACTAAATAATATTGTAACTGTGCAATCCATTCAAAGTCTGTAGATTTTGTAATATTTTTATCTAATAATAATTTAATGATATCTTTTTGTTGAATTAATATAACAATTAAAGTCATTAATAAATTTCTCAATCTTTTTATTGAATAATTTCTTAATTCATTAATTAAACTATTTAAATGATTAATATATTTTGAATGTAAAAAATTTAAAACTTTAAAATCAAATGACATAAAACATTTGTATATTTCACTAGTCCAATAAAGTTGAAAAGAACAAACAATTGCCATACTTGGAAAATTTATAATGCTATTGTATGCAAATGTTTTATTAAATATTTCATAACATTGTAAAATATTATTTTTTATTGTGGAATTTATTTCTTTCTCAAAATATGTCAACCATTTCTCTTCATGATCATATTGTACATTAAGTAAAATTGATTTCTCTAAATGTAATTCTTCATTATAATCACCAAAAATAGAATAAATATAGTTTTCTTTATTAATTTTTATTTTTTGTATATTTTCAAAACATTTTTGTATATACATATTTGATGTTTGTAAACTGTAAGGTTTAAACAATATTTCTTCTATTTCATTATCAGAAAGAAAATAAAATCTTGGAAAGCATAGTCTTTTAGTTTCTATATAATTTTTTAATTTTTGATATATATATTCAAGTGTTTCAATAATATCAAGTAAAGATTTTGAAATTATTGTATTATTAATTTCTGCAAAAATGGGAGTTTTTGAGAGTTTATCTTGAATATTTTTCAAAATTTTTTTGGTTTTTTTATATAAAAAAAATTCTTCCGATAAATGTACTTCTATGCTAGGATGACAAAAAGTAGAATTTAAAGAAAATAACAATATTTGTATATAATCCCATTGATTAATAATTTCTTGAATTTTAGTAAGAGATATAAAAAAATCTGTCATTAGTGAAATTATTTGTTTGACAAAATTTGAAGTTTTCATTTCTTCTATTATTATAAGATGATCTTCTAATAATAACTCTATGTCATTTAAATTAGAAAATATATTCATTCCAGTTTGTTTATCAAGACTTATTTCAAAAGAAATTTTATTCCATTCTTTAATCATTTTCATTAATTTCTGTTGCATCTCTAATTCTCTGTTAGCACTTATACTAATACTTTTATATTTCTCAATATCATTCATTAAATTATATGAAATAATCTTTCTTAAACTAGTTCCTGCATTAGGCATAAGATTAAACTTACATATTGCAGACATTTCTATCCAATGTCGTTTTTGTAAAGCCGGATTACACATACATATTATTAATGGTAAATATTGTTTAAAATCATTTATACTATTAAGTGCTTGCCAACATAATTTTAATGGTGCAGGTTGTTGCATTGGATCTGGATCATCTGCAATTCCAGAAAATTTAAAATGTTTGTTCAATGTTGTATCCATTTTGATCTTTATTTTAAATGTTTTATTCATTTCAGTAATTTTTTCAAAATAATTCAATGTTTTGCTTTCTATAACAAGAATATCCAAATATTCAAAAGGGCCATCTAACCATATAGAATGATCTCTTTGCCATTGATAAATAATATAAATAAGATCATAGAATGATATGATTATTTCATGTAATTCAATCACATTTGAAAACTCAGTTTCAGAAAATTTAAATAATGTTTCTTCTTTATTGATTTTTTGTATTTCATAATTAATTTGATTTATTTGTTTAAGAAGATTTTTATAATATTCAACATATTCTTCAATTTTATTTATATCATCCATATTATTTAAAACATCAAGTTGAGGAATAATATTGTCAATGTTAATGTTTAAATTATTTATTCTTTTTTGTATATCATCTTCTAACTCATTTTTCATTGCCTCACATAAAGTATTACTTTGTTTAAATATTGGCTTAATTTCATATAACCAATTAATAGTTTTTTTATTTAATTGAATGTGATTATGTGATAAAATTGTTATTTCTGATAATATGTTTAACATATATATTGAATATTGTATTTTATTTTCTAATTCTTTCATTAATATTTGTGATGCATATGAAATATAATCAATTAATTCAATTAAAAATTGTGGATTTTTTGGAATATTTAATGCTTTTGTTTTTAAATTTTCAAAATCTGAACAAATGGTTTGATTAAATTCTTGATGATACATAATAAGTTTATTTAGCAATATATTTTTAATATCATAAAATTCTTTTTTTAAAGATTCTTTAGCTTTGCATTGTTCTAATTTTCCTACTGTATGATATGTATTTTCTATCATTGCATTTAATTTTTTTAAATAAGTATTATATTTCTGTATATGTTGAATGTATAAATCAAAATCTATTTTTTCTGATATGAATGATAATATTTCTTTTTTTAAAATAGATGTACAAATAGGATAAAATTTTTCAATGATATTTTTTATATGATTGTTTATACTTTGAAATAAATTATCTAGAATAATTTGCAATTTCTTATGAGATTCTTGAATATAAGAATCTGGTAATTTTATTTTAATATATTTATGTAATATTTTTATATTAAACCATTTCTCAAATGGTATTAAATCTTGAGCAATTATTCTAATTTTTTCAATTATATTGTGATATACGGAAAATATTTCGTTAATAGAAGGACTAAGAAATAATTGACCATTTTGCATAATTAGTTGAAATTTGATTTGAGGACAATATTTATTATTCATGATATTTAATATATGATCGATAGATCGTATCATAAGATTTAAAATTTGTTGTACAAAAACATGTGTTATACATCTTATAATGTTAGGTAATTTTTCTTTATTAATTTTTTTTAAAATTTTATTTTTTACTATAGCTTTTAATACCTCATTATAAAA
The DNA here is from genome assembly GCF_000469605.1 of Apis dorsata. Classification (NCBI taxonomy): domain Eukaryota; kingdom Metazoa; phylum Arthropoda; class Insecta; order Hymenoptera; family Apidae; genus Apis; species Apis dorsata. The sequence continues at coordinate 120,540 of NW_006263447.1, forward strand.
TTGATTTGTTACTGTCAATGATCCTTTTTTTATATCATTGTTGATCGTATTTTGAAAATCAGTTAATGACATAAATCCAAAATGGTGATAATTTTTAAAATTACAAATAATTATTGGAAATTTAACTTGTGCTTGGTTTATAATAATTTTTATTATTTCTAAATGAAGATAATATCTTTTATTTAATAATTTACGATGTTTTAAAAAAATATTTTTAAAAATTTTTTGATTATCTATAAATTTATAGTTCGTATAAATTATTTTAGGAAAGTAATTTTCATTCTTTTTATGATTTGATAATATAATTTTACTCAAAAAATCTTGCATATCTTTAATATATATATCTTTTACTTCTTTTAATATAGATTTTATTAACGAAGAATATTTTTTTTTATATTTATTTGGTAATAAATTTAAAATATTCATTTCCCAATCAATAGGAAATTCCTTAAAGAAATTCAAACACATTTTCATTTCATCACTTATTAAATTATTATTAAATAATAAAATATTGATATTTAAATTATTTAAATAATATATATTTACCATATTTATATCCATGTTACACATAAATATATAATAATAATAAAAATATATATATTTTTTTTTTAAAATTTAAGTTTACACCGTGAAATACACAATAAACTCATACTGTGGATAGAAAATGTTTTATCAATACTTAAACATTAGTGTATTCTTTAGTAGATATAAGTGTTATGAAAAAATGAATTATTATTGAAAAATATTTGATAATTTATATGAATTATGACATTTATATAAATTTGTTATTAATTATTATATTAATTATAAAATTATTATAAATTTATTATAAAATTTAAAATAAAAAATAATAA
>NW_006263447.1:121622-131333 GCF_000469605.1 Apis dorsata
ATAATACAATATTTTATTATTTTTAATCTTAAAATATATAGCATATATATTTGAATAATATAAATAACATTAAACAATACAATAAAATAACTAATAACAATACAATAAAATAAATTAATTTATTTTAATTTTAATATAAATATTATATGAAAAATATACATTGCATATTAATATATTAATATTTAACTGATTATATTGTATATTAATATAATATATTAATATTTATCTAGGTTGATATTACATATTAATACAATTAATACTAATAATTTAATTATGATTTATTTCATAAAGATATTTTTAAATTTTATTTGTAGTTGTCTTTCATACAAAAAAATATACTAACATATACACGATAAATATATTTTTAAATATTATTTCAATTAATGATATTTATTAACTTTACACAATAATTTATTGATAAGAATTTTACGATAATTTTCCATTTATTATGTTATTATATTAAAAAAGACATTTCAATTCGTTCATTTGTATAAGTTAGTTATTGTACACTTATACCTATATGTATATGAAATGTATTTATACGATTAAAAATTTATTATGAAATATTTTTATTAAGAAAAAATTGTTTTCTTAAATAAATAAGATTTACAAATATGAGTAATATTTATATACAAGAACCACCTACTACCGGTAAAGTAAGTATTAATTCATGATATTTCAATAAATTGCATATTTGTTTTTAAAAACATAACCTATATGTATTACTTATTTATTTTTGTATTTCTATATTAAATAATTTATAATTTATATAATATGGTAAATTTTATTTTATAAGAATATATTTCATATATTAAAAAATATATGTATTTTTTAATATATATATATATATTTTTTTATTACAATATATTTATTAAATAGGTAATGATGAAAACAACTGTTGGTGATATTGATTTGGAATTATGGACAAAAGAGGCTCCAAAAGCATGTAGAAATTTTATACAATTATGTATGGAAAGCTATTATGATAATACTATATTTCATAGAATTATTAAAGGATTTATCGCACAAGGTGGTGATCCAACAGGTACAGGAGAAGGTGGTGAAAGTATATATGGACAACCATTTAAAGTTAGTTTATATATAAAGCTAAAATTTTATCTGATTTATTAAAAGGATAACTATAAAATATATGTGTATTAGGATGAATTTCATACAAGATTACGTTTTTGTCGACGAGGTTTAATTGCTATGGCTAATGCTGGAAAAGATGATAATGGTTCTCAGTTCTTTTTTACTCTTGGTTCTACACCAGAATTACAAAATAAACATACAATTTTTGGAAAAGTTACTGGAGAAACTATATATAATATGCTGAAACTTGAAGAAGCACTTGTAGATGAGGTGAATTTAGTAGATTTACTTTTTTATAGAAATTTATTATATATATATTATAAATAATTATATATATTTATTATATATTATTATAAATAATAAATAAATAATAATAAATTTTTTATAAATATATTTAAATTAATATAAATATAATTTTTTTAGGATGATAGACCATTTTATCCACCAAAAGTTATAAAAACAGATATATTGAACAATCCATTTTCTGATATTGTGCCAAGGATAATAACAAAAAAAAATGAAGAAATAAAGGATAATTCAAAAACTAAAACATCAGGAGTAAAGTAAAAAGATAAATAATTATTATATTTCATTCCATTAATAACATTTTTTATAATAAAATTTTTTACTACAGAAATTTTAATCTTTTATCATTTGGTGAAGAAGCAGAGGAAGATGAAGAAGAATCTGTGATATTAAATAAAAAATTTAGTAATAAGGGCAAATCAGCTCATGATCATCTAACTGATCCAAAATTAAGTGCACAACCAGCTATTGAACCAACTGGACCTCCAAACAAAAAAAAAAAAGAAGATCGTAGTAGTGATTGGGAAAGTGATGAGGAAATGAAAACTCAAGAAGAGATGGAAGCTATAAAAAAAGAAAAAGAGTTGAGTTTTATTTATGCTATAATTGTTTATATTATGTTTTATATTAGATATGATTTTTATTTATAAGATATTAGATATGAATTTTATTTATCATATTAATATCATATTTTTTTTAGAGCTATGAAAGAAAGAATAAAAAATAAATTGAGAGATACAAAAAAAGAATCTAAAAAAATAGAAAATTTTAAAATAGATGATGATGAAGGTGATAAGGATATAAAGGATGATGAATATTATCTTGGAAAGGATAGAGATGAAGAACGTAAAAAAAAAGTGTACGTTTTATGTATATTATATAATATATATATAATATTTTTTACTAATATTTGTTTATAATTCATATTTAAATATTTAATTAAATATTATACTATTATATGTATAGAGAAGAAATAAAAAAAGAAATTCGGGATTTAAAACGTGATGTTAAAAATGAAAAGAAAGCAAAAGAAGAAGATAAAAAAATGAAAGAAGTCCAAAAAGAAAAGAAAGAAAAAAAAGTAGAAATTATGAAAGAATATATAGATACTCAAGAAAAATATAAAGAAGCAAAGTTAAAAATACCTAAGAAAGGAAAAAGCCGTGAAGACTTTACAATGGAATTATTAAATAAATTTAAATCTAAACTTCAAAATGCTAAAGAAAGTGTAAGAGAAACATCACCAAGTCCAATAAAAAAAGAAAACATTAAAGATGAAGATTTTGATCCAACCGATGAATCTTGGATGGTACATGCATTACATTGTGAAGAAAAAATACCTGTTCTTGCCAAAGATGCGAGTACAAAAGATGATGATTGGTTCGAAATTTATGATCCTAGAAATCCACTTAATAAACGACGAAGAGGAGAAAAATCATCCAAGTCAAAAGATAATAAAAGTAAACGTATTATCTCTCGCAAGTAATATGTATCATAAATAGTATTATAGAAAGAGAACATTATATGTAAGTATAGAAGATAATTCAGTATAGAATATAATATTTTTACATAATTTTTTTTGCACAGAATTATATGTGTGAAATATATATTAAATATATCTTTTTTTAACAAAAATTGAAAATTTATTGAAAAAATGTTTTCAAATATTAATTTTTTTAATATTTTTAATATTTAATATTTTGTAGCATTGCATTAATTAAAAAGAAAGAATTATATATATTTCTCTCGTATCGTTTCGTATGATAATGTTTATCACATTTTAAGAGATAATTTCAATATTTTGATGGTAAAGATGGATAACGGTATACCATGATTTTGAGCAAATAGATGTATAGATCATAGCTTATCCCTGGCACAGTAAAACTTGATAAGGCACTGATACAAAGCATGACATATTCCTTTACTGATTCAGTTTATCTGTTGACAGCGAACGATACACGTCGTGCATTTATATACATATAATTTTGTGATCAAATAAATGAAATTAACTAATGAATTATATATTTATTAAATGTCAGGGAAAGTAAAGTTAAATGATTTTTTAAAAAATAGAATAATTTAAATAGTTTTTTATTTATAATAAATAAAATAAAAATTAAATTTTTATTGTTAAATAATATTGTTTTTTATAATCAACGTTTTTTTATTTTTTTTTTTCTATCAATATAATCTAACATTTTTATTAATAATTCAATGAATGATTTGTGCTTGTGCGTTTTATAGTTTTTAACATTATTCACATTATCGTGTGATTCTAAGTGTTTTATGCCGCGCTTCTTCAAGGAAAATGCCAACGACGCCATTAAAAATAGATATATTTGGTATGCTTTATTTTGTTTGTATATTTTATCAATCATTTTTAAAAATATAATAGTAAAATAATAATTGTTATATTTCTATAATTGATAAAATGTTTCTATTTTATAAATTTTATAAAATCATTGCCTTAAAATAAATGATTTATCGTGTATATGTATTTATCGTTTATTTTTATATTTATTTTTGAACAAATTTAATATATTGCCAAGTTAAATTGCGTATTTTATCTACTAAATCTTTTATTATGTAATAACTTCTTACGTTTTTCTTTACCACGTGGTCATCATGAAATGTGCACTTTACAAAGTATATATACAATATATTATATATCGTAATCAAGTAGTAGAGCTTTAAGCACAGCTTATCAAAATCGTTTTAGCATTGATAGGTGAATTAACTAATTATACAATGACAGTATTTATTTAAACCATTATAAGTAGCCAGGAAATATATTGTCCTTTGAAACGAAATACATATAACACATTCATTCTTTAATTGTATATTCTTCTTTAATGTAGCTCATTTAATTGCATAATAATAGCATAAATAATTCTTTCTTGTGATAGAAAAAATTTTATCTTTAAATTTTTATATTTCTTTTTTAAATCTATATAAAAGTTTTAATATGCATGTGCCACAATAAATAAGAAAGTAGTATTGGAACAATTTGATGTAAATAAAATACACAGATGTGCGCTGTAAATAGCATAAAACTGCGCCATTTTTTATCATTCAGTATATTGAATGATAATGATTTTATCGAATATGATTCTTTTTTATTCTATATATTCAATAAATAGTTATATACAACATTTTACATTTTTAATTAAGTAAATAATATCATAATATTATTCTTGTATATATACATATATATTTTTTTTTATATTTACGTATAAACATATAAAATAAATTAATTTTTGTTATTTTTCTTCATAATATATTTTATTGTTTTTATTTTTATTTTATTTATTTTATATATGAAAAATGATGGATTTTTTTACAATAAATTAAATCGGATAAATTAAATAAAATTCGAAATTACAATTATGTATTCTACTTCTATATGTTTGTTTATAATTTATTCGATAAAAATTCTATAAAAATATTATAGATATTATAAATTTACGATACGAATGTATGTCGTCATAATTGATTACTATTTATCGCGAATGTATTCAAAATATACTTTATTTGCGTTGTTAAAGTCGGTCTCAATAAGATAGCGACTTGAAATATTATATAAATTGTTGTTATTCGTCGGCATCGTATCAAAACGTTGCATTTTTAATTGTAAAGAAAATCATGGAATTTTTCATTATCTCTATAATTGTTGATTTTACGTATATGTAGAATGTCCTGTAGTTATTTAAATAATGAGCCAAAAAAATATATATATGTTAATCTTTTTCGAACGTATATCGTAAGATCGACAAAGAAAAAAACTTTATTATATTTGTTTTATGTCTTTAAAAATATATATTACGTTACAATCTTCACAATCATTTGCCTTCAAAACCATTTTTAAATAATAATCAAACACAAATCAAGAATTATATATCTACTACAGAATTACAATAGCATATTAATATGCGCAATTATTATACGATGAAAAGAAAGAATTACAAAGAATTGTGTGGTATAATTTAGACGTAAGATATTTTGATATTTAGTTAAATTATTTATAATACTTATGTACCATAATAAATAAATAAATGAGCACTTCTTTCGAACTATTTATTTATTTACCTTTATATCAAAAATAAATTTTATATAATAAATAATTTTAAGTTTTTTAGTAGAAAACTATTAAAAAAACTATAATAAATAGAAGTATATATATAAAATACAATATATTCGACGTAATTAAAGAAATTGTAATGTTTATTGAACTAGCTTAAACATCATTCCTGCATTAATCGTTTTATTTGCTGCTATTCCTTTTTTTGCAATTAATTCACTCACTGAAACAAAACATTCTTATAAGAGTTTTATAATTCGTAGACGACGGTGTTCGTCCAAGAGATTGGCAACCACGTAGATCTCAGTACAAGGTTCCTCTGAGATTATTTCGATTGTGTTTATTGGGAATGTTTCTTCCCGCGATATTAGTAGCAGGGCCAATGTACTTACGATATCGTGTCTATTCCGAGCAACTATATCCTTTAACCGTCTCCGATCAAAGGCTTATCGACGCAAAAGTATCTACTACTTGGTGCCAGGTACGTCAATTTTTATTTTATCTCCAGATATTTTCTTCTTATTCCGTTTTAATCTCGAATTCTACGTCTCGGTTGAAAATTTGTAAAATAAAATACGATTATCAATACGAGAAACGATTCTTCGCAGAGTCAGATGATCAAAGTTAATACCACATTTAATGCCTATTTGATGAATGACGAACCAAAAGTGAAAAACGAATTCCTACCTGTCTCTATGACGAGACATTTGATTTTAGAGGACGACATGAAGGAATATTGGGGCTTCTATCTTCTTCGGGGTAGCAGTGTTACCGTGTCTACTTGCGTGAGGTAATATAGGTGATAAAAATAAAAAAGCAATCGAGATAAAGCGCGTAAAATTTGGAGTATTGATTAAAAAAAAAAAAGAATAAGATCTATGAATTTTATGGTAGATGGCCTGGCGCTTCTTTAACCATGATTCGTGGCCACAAACATCTTCACGAATGCGCATTCATCGGTGATGATAGTAGCGAAGAATTGGAGGAACTTTTGGAAGTTGCTAAAGAGACTGGTTTTATTGCGACGAACAATTCCTTTGAGGTAATTTCTTTCTTTATTTGCGAGATTGTCGAGATTAAGGAAAGAGAGAGAGAGAGAGAGAGAAAAGTAACGGAGAAATTCGTTTCGTAGAACGAGAGTCCTAGCAACGAGCCGGAAAAGATGAAGAGGGTTCAACAAGGTGTACAGTTTCATCACAAAGATCATCTCTTGAATAATTCGAAACATACGATGAACACTATGCCGCATCATTACAACAGTCACGAATTAGATGCCAAGGCTATGAAAGTGATTCTCACGGAACTTTTTGCCAAAACATTGGATACAAAGAAGAAGCAAAAAGAGAATCCGCATCATCATTACGAAGGTATTTTCGTAGAAACGGATAATATCGATAAACCGCCTATTCAATCTTCTTCTCATACCGATACGCAAGAAGCCAGAAATGAACAAATGGAGAATAAATTGATTAAAACTTTCGAAGAGGTTTTGAGGAGGCAAAGCGTAGCGAGTACCACGGCCGACGATAGAGGTGAATTAATAAAAAAGCATGGAAAGTTTATGCATAGATATGTTGTTGCACGAAACGAGACGAGCGAAAAGGAAACGAAGAAAACGACAATCGAGTCTAAGGAGCCAACATCCGGGGAAGTGTTTCGAGATGTTTTGGACAAGATTAATTCGTTGGGTTATCGGGGTAAAAAGATTCTGAAGAAACTGATGGACGAGATCGAGAAGAAAGGTCCGGAAGGGGAAGCTTTACGGCAGGCGGTGAACAAGACGATGAACGATCACACGCTCTCGAATGCTGAGAAACGCAGAAGACGAAGAGACCTGGTTTTATCCTCGCCTCTTCACAAGGAATTAACGGAAGAGGACGAAGATGACGATGCAGCTGTCGAAGAGGTAAAACAATTTATGTATCGATACGTATTTAGAAATTTATTCGAGCATATAGTTTTTTATTAGGAAGGTAAAAGTTTAAACTTTAAGGAACGCCATTGAAGATTGTAGGAAATTTTCCGCTAATAAATAAGCGGCGGCAAATTTCCATTTTGGCTCCAATAAAAAACAGCTGCAAGCATTATTACGTTATGATAAGGAGCAATGTTAAGCACGAAGGAACAAGATATTGTTTAAGCGTTGACTTATGTTTGGATTAAATTTAATTCATTGTTGGAACACGTTAGATGGAACATTATTGTCAATTCTGTAAATATTTTCACGTCAGACAAGTCGATAACTATCCAATTTAGATCATAATTGACGTTTTATCGCGCGCATGTACATAGTTAACAATATACGTTATATTTGTATTGTTCTCATTAACGATTAGCAAGCCATATAATTGCTCGATCTGCAATATCTCTTAATTACTCACGTGGATTTTCATCGGGAATGTACGAGAGTTTTCTTATCGGAATATTTTCGAGGCAATGCTAATATTTGTATCAGGGATACTTTTGCTTGGGAACGTTAAAAAGAGAGAAGATGAATCTTCTTGTTTTGAAAAAGTATTTTCTCGATGTGCTTTATTGTGCGATATCAAGGATGGAAAGGGAAAAGATTGAAGATTATAAAAGGATTAGGGAAAAGACGGATATTTATTTCATATAGGAGGATAAATATAATATCGCATGATTTTGTATATAATTATACATCGAAAATTCGATCGATTGGAAAGCTTTCTACGATAGATTAAGATTTTTAAATTATTTCTACATAATGTTTATTATCAGGATATGTTGAACCCGGATGGCATAGCCGAGGACAGAGGCACCGTGAACGAGACAACGTTGAACGATAGAAGCAATTCCGAATTTTGGAGCTCGTTCAGCAGTTCTGAGGAACGGCTTCTTGATTGCAAAGGATTGATTCTAAATTTACCTCTAACACCTCATAGACAATGTACTCCGAGACACGAGGGCGAACATACGGTCGCTTCGTTTGCCAACACGATTACATATAGGTATATATATATACATATAAATTTTTATAAATATTTATGAATACTTGAAGCGATAACAAAGATAAGCTTTTAATTTTTAAAAGATAAATAGCTATTTAGATAATGGTTCCTTTTTTGGAAATATTCGCCAAGCCCTATGATATTATTTTTGAAAAATAAAGTGTTAGTTTTATTGAATTAGTTAGTTGGTAAAACTATTAATTTCTTTGATTTTTGTTTTTTAATTCAAACGATTTATCAATAGTTTACAAATGATAAAAGCGTAGTTTCGAGGACTTTGCACTTCAATATTTATAAAGATAATAATAAAAGTGTAAAGTGGAATGCGATGTAAAAGAATAAAAAAAAAAAAATATTAAATAAATGTTAACAGACACTAGATAATAAGATTTTTGATAACAAATAATATAAAAATATATAAAAATAAAATTACGTAATAAATTAAAAATCTAAAGGTTTTAAATGAAAAAAAAATGTTAAATAGTCCGTCGTGACACGTGTTACGAATTTACATATGTACATTTTTATACATACATACATAATTGATAAATTATTCAATAACCTTGGTAAAACTTAGATCTCAATATTACATTTTATTGCAATTGTTTAAGATTTAATTGTTTCTTTTTTAAGAGAAATTCTTAAAAATTCTCATTCTAAATATTTTCTCAAACTGTCAAGCATTTGGAGATCAAACTTATAATAGATCAATCCGTATATATCAAATTCTTCAAATATATTTTCAGAGTTCCTACAAACGGATATTATTTCTTCGTCTTCAACTCTGAAAACGAGATTCAACCCAATTATCTAAGGGTACGGTTCGATCTTTTGAAGACGGTCTACAACATCTCGAACCCGGTACACGTCTGCAAGAATAGCACGATGGAATGTTCGTTGCCTTTTAAAATCTTCAGTAATGAGAGGACAGTGTTGGAATTGCCGTTGAATGGCAATGACTCACTATGGAACGAGGAATACGTAGTGGTATCCACGTGTGAACCAAGAACGTCTATTTATTTGCTATGCATTATATCGGTACCTTTGCTTATCCTTATATTTGCATTTCACTGACAACATGACGAATCGTGTGAGGAAAGGACAGTATTTTAATCTCACAATAAGAACACTCGCATAAAATGCTCACTTGTAAATATTTTTTAAGATTAAGATGCGAAGACAAACCATTGTTAAAATGGCGATAACGCGACAGTATTTTTTTTCTTCTTTTTTTTTTTTTTTTTTTTTTTTTTTTTTTTTTTTTTT
>NW_006263447.1:131449-132298 GCF_000469605.1 Apis dorsata
TCGGCGGCTACAATGCTTTATTGTATATTTAGAATAGTCAATCGAATTATCAATAATGTATCTATTGATAATTCTAACAGACTTTTTACATCACAGAAAATTAAAAAGCATCAAGATTTAATGTAGAGATATACATTTACATCAAAGATGCATATAAATATATGAAAAAATATATGAAAATGACTAATAAATTGTTAATGGGAAATTAGTATAGGCATTTGTTAATATCTCTTGACATTTATAGATACGTTATAAACGTATATATATATATATATTGTTAATACATGTTAAATTTTTATATAGTATCTGATTTATTGATAGATTAAGATCGTATGTTTATTACGTCAATAAATAGTGAGATATGTTTTGACTCTTTCTTCTTATCAGCGGCAAAAAATGATTTTACTTTATTATATTTTATTTTTAATTAATAAATACAATACTGATCGATATCGGTAATTTTTGATCAATCTATTTTCTCAACTGTTAAATTACTAGTCTGCACAAAAATTACCAATCTTTAAGTCGATTATTGATACGATTCAGATACGGAAAAATTTTCCATTGTTTCAAGTATCGTATCGAATATTACATACATATACATATATATACATAAATCTAAATTGTTTATTCGACAATCATTTATCTTATTTATTATAGTCTAATATATTCTAATTTATATATATATATCATATTAGAAATTTTGCATAATTTATAAATTAGCATCTCTATCGCGATTCCTGTTCTTTATGAGATTAATACGCAATCGATACAAAATATATATAGAGAATGTAGAGAAAATTTATATATTTTCAATAAAAAAAAAAAAAAAAAAAAAAAAAAAAAAAA
>NW_006263447.1:132596-135277 GCF_000469605.1 Apis dorsata
AAAAGAAAAAAAATATTCCATCATTCGTTTCCATTTCCAAGAGCACTTATCAACGAAGGATAACTTGATACAACAAACTGGATTTTCCCATAAAAATAACCGAAGTAGCGTGACCGAAACTGATGCTAATTAAGGATATCAGGATAATCCTTTACCTCTTTCAACGTCTTAAAAATTAATCTCCTATCTGTCCTTTTAATCCGTCAGATTAATACTTCATGCCGATGCAAGAGACTCCCGACAACTTGACCCTACGATTCCATCCCCGTGGGGGGTGAGGGAGGACGATTCTGGGGGTTTCGAGGGCGGAGCATCCCTTATCAGCACCGAACACTCGTGCTCCGCGCAGCCTCCGTGGCTTCAATGACTTTTTGAAGCGAATTCACCGACTCACGGCCTCTCGTTCTTGGACGTGGACGTATCCTTGTTCGATACCCATCTTGGAATATTATCGAAGGATATTTCATCTGTCTCTTCTTGTAACAAGAAACTCGATTTTGATAAAAAAGAAAAGAGAAGAAAAGAAAATAAGTTTATCTTTTTATGCCAGCAGTTTTCGTAAACTTTGATAAGGGATTATGAAAATATGGGAAATAGTTAGAATGGAACACTCGTGCGAGAAGGAAGATCGATCGCATGAAAATGTTACCTACATTTTAGCGAAGAACTTTATTTACAAGAAATTTCCATAAATTCTTGAATTTATTTGGATTTTTTAATGAATTAAAAGGAGATAAAAACATTAAATACAGTATCGTAACGTATTTAAATACTGATATAGATATAAATATATTAGAAGCGAATGTTTCCAATAAATTGATTCTTTCATTTTTCCCTTCCTTCAATTTCTTGTGTTTGCATACCGGAACTTGGATAATTTCGAAACGAATCCACGTTTGTCTGGTTGGAGACGCACGTGGAAAACAAACACTAATAATGGAATTAATATAGGGCGGCTGGTTGACAGCGATAACGAAAATTGATTTCACCCTCCACCCTCTGCCCTCGTGCTTCTGAGCCTCGGTTTGGGGGGTCCTATTTGAACGCGTTCACGTTTCATGGGACACTGCGCAAACCGGCCGACACGCCTCTTTTCTATTAGAGCGGACTGCCGACGATAATTCTTCTACGTGTTCGACCATATTCCATTCTCGGTTAGATTTTCCATGCTACTTCATCCGATATCTTATAATAATACGTATATACAATTCAGGATAACACACTATCGTGGCATCGTTAAATCTACGATTTTATATATAACACATTTTTGTATTATAGAAAAAGGAGAAATTTCACTATCAATGATTAATTAAATGATTGATTTAAAACGATTTATATTTATTTATAATCTATTAAGGAATTTGAACGTGGAAGTCTATTTTTCCTTTTCAATTTATACAAAATAAAAAAATTTATGTAATTCTATGCGAATGGAATGTCAAATATCAATGTATGGATTTTTTCAAATAATTTTTCTTTTAAAAAGATAGAAAATAATTTCATCGATGTTCGACCACAGGGATTATATTTTACAAGAGATAATGCTAATACTTGATTCGTATTCGTCGGCACGCGCAAATTAAGCCGTATGTGGGAAACCGCTACAAAATGTATTCCAAACGATTTTTCTATCACAAGGGAATTTATCGAAATGAATCTTGAGCCAGCATTAAAATCAATCACGTGAAAATCAAGTATAATTTATATTTTTTTTTCATCTTATTTGCATAAATTGTAGTGGATATAAAAAATTTGCTAACAAATTTTTATTTTAAAATTACTCATTGACGGACAATGGGTACGATTGAATTCAAAGGAAAAAGCGTAGGACTGAAAAGATGATTCATAAAACAAGGATAATGTTGATTTGAAGAAACTTGAAGAATGATGATTCAATTGTTAAATAAATATATCGGTGAAATATACAACAAATATAAAATATCCATCCAAGAAACGAATTCATCTTGTGTATCAGATATCGGTATTATTTATTCATATTTTACCACATTTCTCTGTTGCAGAAATACCATATGCGGCCGCAATAATGGATCAACAAAGAATGAGAGAAAAAAATCACCCCTCAAATGGGGTGGCATCTACGAATAAGGCACGCGACTCCATTCAAGGATAAGGCACGTGCCATTTATACGCTTTTTATCTTCAGATTAAGGTGTCAGATAAAGTTAAAAAGCGGGATCCTAATAACGGCATTAAAAGATACTACGCATACGGTCTTAAATCATGCTCTTATCAATTCGTGAGATCGTTTTCTTTTTTTTCCACCAATCGACATATTTCTGGGAATTTTTAAAACCGCAATTGATATCCCAATTTCTTTTTTCTTTTTCTTATATATTAACAACAATGGCTCAACAAATTGCTCGAGTATCTATCGCAATGAGCTCTTTGTTCCATCATCTGGTTCTGTAACAATGGATAAAGAGTTTCAATGAAGTCGTTCTTTTGTTATCGGTGCGTCATGTGCATAGAGGCTCATGACTAAATCTATCTCCACCTTCTTCCTGTTTCATCCCGCTAACATCTGACTCGAAGATGCCTCCTACACAATTAAACAGCAAATAACATCAGACTCGTGTCCTATCTAATCGCGAACGTTATCAAAAGCGTACTGAAGTTCATTTTTTCTTTTTCTTTTTTTTTTTTTTTTTTGTCTTAAACCA
>NW_006263447.1:135504-140599 GCF_000469605.1 Apis dorsata
TAAACCATTCATCTACGCAAACGTTCTTTCGCTACGATGTTTTTTGCACGAATTAAATCATTGATATTTCAATAATATTATCAATAACACTAAACATAATTATTTTTATCACTTATCTAACAAAATATATATTTATCTATAACTAGTACAGTATAATTAATATATAAACCAGTCGATTCTGTAAAATTATACGATTACATTATACAGTGATGCAACGTGACGCAGTAATTGACATGCCAAATTACGTTCAATAATTTATTGTATACGATGTTTAATTTAATTTATCTCTAGTCATTTCGAGTTTAGACGAAATTATCTAGCTCCCACGCAGATTGGCCGGTAATAGCGCTCGAATGAACACGATCAGAGATTTAATCATTTAATCGGGCTCGCACGATATGACACTCTTCGATTCATCCCGCTGGAAAATCTGTAGCACCCTTCGGAGGTGTCACAATAAAACAGCTCGTGGCTGGTGGCCACTTGACAACTAGGCTAGGGGCTTCTCAACCCCTAATGTATATTAAACAAGGCTCGTCTCTCCCCCTTTTTTTTTTACACCTCCCCCAGAATCCCCCGTTGACTCTGCGGGATTCGGCTAATAAGAATCTAATTGTTTGGGAACTTGGGAGAAAGAAACTTTTCGATGTAAAAAAATTTTATCGAGGAGATATTTTTTAAATATCAAACGTATTATAATTGGAAACTTTAATGGTAAATTTAATTTATGAAGAATCTTAGAATTGTTTTAAATAATTAAGAAAAGTAGAAAAATTTTACTCAATGTAGAATAAAATTTTCACATATATTCAATCTTTTTTTTTATTTATATTGATTTGTTTGTTGTTAATGTTATCTCTAATTTTTTTCATAATTAGAATGATTTTATAAGTGAAAATATATGAAATCATATATTTTATATCAGACTTACAGAAAAGTTTTAAGAAAAAAGATATTCTAGCAGATATGCATAATAATTTGATTCAAAGTGAACGAATCTACATAAAATAATATTTCGAACAATTTCTATATTAAATAAAAAAATAAATATATTAAGAAGTGGTTGTCTTATTCTACATTCATTTACAAGATTATTCTAAAATTCAAAATTAAATAAATTGATGGAATTAACGAACAATGAACAAGACATTGTTTACAAATATAAATAGAAATAATCTACATCAAAATCCGTTAAATCGAGAATTAATACACACGTATTGACGATCAAAATCGTTTATTTTGAAATTGAAAGATTATTTAAACTTATTTTAAATTTTTATTATATATATTTTATTGATTTAGTTTTTCATCTTTCTAATTATTCTATATAACGATAAACTAATGATAATGAATTAAAATAATTCTAAAATTCTTTATAAGCGTACAATAATCTTTATTTCGTTGTAACAAATAATTCTTACTATATCATACTAATTTTCCTAATTTTCCTTGAAAAATTATCCTTTTTTTTTATTATTACGCGATTATAGAAATACTCTATAAAATATATGTTAGAAAATATGTTAAAAGATGTTTTTAGATATTATTATTAGAATCACATGAAAAGGAAGAAATTTCGTTTCAACCACGAAATAATTTTACATAATTTTAGTTCACTTTTACTTTAACTCGTTTGAGAAACGGTTAATATAATTTTATAACTATGCATATCTATATATTCCAATTACAATTTTTTATACAATTTTTTTCATAGTGAACCGTGAACAATCAATATTTCTTTCTTCTCGTCCTGGTACCTAGGGGTTTAACAGCGACCTAAGGGTGTTTGGGGGGATGCTGGATACGCATGGAACAGTATGGGACGGTCCAGAGAGGAGCTCCACCCATGAGGCCTGCGCTCCGCCTTCGCAAAATTCATTTTCTCGGGGGTTGTACTACACTTTCTATTAGTTAAATCGTCCCGTTTGAACTCGCCAGTCGGTTTAAAATCACTAACGATCGTGTCCTTGAGAAAACTGTTGACATCCTTCAATTTTCGTTCTATTTTAAGTCAAGAGTGACACTTATATCAACGTGTCGCGCATCCCAAATGAGACAGTGTTAAAGTGAAAGTGAACTATAATAAACTTTCCAATAAAAATGGTAAGGATCTATCTTATTAATCATTCGTGTTAATAAATATTGACTATTTACGAGTGATTTTCGTTTTGAAAAATTATGACGAATTAATTTCTTCCACGAGTGTGCTTTCTTCAAAAAAAAAAATCTCGAAAAATTGTTCATCAAGATACGTGCTTTCCGAACATCCTTTCTTTTTCCTCTCATAATACGTTCAAATTAATTATAAAACATAATATAGCTGATCCGTGCCTATTAGCCTATTGAATGTCAGGGACGAAAGCTCGGAGAGAGGTTGCGATAAGAGCATCCTGTAGGCGCCTATTTAATCTAATTTTGTTCACGATAATTCATCCGGATTTCCCGCATCTTTTGTCACTCATCCTCTTCTCTCTCATCTCGATCACATTGAATTCACGTTATTATACTTGAACTCATCGCGCACGATCGTGCAGGTTTCGAAGGTGCGACGCGAAAAAGTCGGGACTAATATGATCCGAGCGAAGTCGAGACGATTAATTAATAAATTGCAGTCGATGCTGACGTACAATGGCTGCGGCGGAGGCACGGTAGACACGGAGAACGGTTCTCCAGCGGACTCGCTATTGTCCGTTGAAGGAGAACTGGCGGAGGAAGTCGGCGATTCTCCAGGCACGTCGAGGGACACGGAGGAGGAAGCGACGCTCTCGGATGAATTTTATTCCCATGACACCGACGAGGAAGAGGAGCAAGGAAAGAAACGGCGAGATCGAAACAATTCCGTGAGCAAAATTCTGTTAATTCATCTTAAATAGCGAATGATTATTCGATTATTTTATTCGGATCGTTGCGAGTTGTGAAATGACCGATTTTTCCCAAGTGTGTGAAATCAATCAATTTAATAGGTTTTACGTGTCGATTTAAAGATAATTGATATATGAGTTGTGTGTATAATTGTAATTAATTGCTTGATGATAACAACGAATTGGGTATTGCACGTGACGAATAACATCGAATTCGAGTGATTTTCTTATATAAATTTAAAATTTAATATGTGGATGTAAAAAAATACAAGTAACATTATATAATATATATAATAGATATATATAATATAATAGAATCTTTTAAAAAGATTACGTCACTGATTGAAAAATTTAAATTGACAAATACAAATATTAAAAATAAAGCAAGGAATTTTAATTTTGCTTTTTCATGGACATGTTATGAACATTTTTAAACAAAACTTTAATCAATATTGTTTTTAAGAGAATCATAAACAGTGAGTATTAAGAACTCGGTCATTTTATCTGCAACAATTTGTAATAATTGTCGAATTTTTATAAGAAAAATTGGAACGTTGAGCTACGATGATTCTTAAAATTAGTAATAATTTCATAGCTAGATGGTATTTCGTCTTCTGGAAGTGGTCTTCTTGGCTCGCCTACGTCTCGAGCAGGGACTCTAGGTGTTCGAAAATTGTTCACAAACAGTCGTGAACGTTGGAGACAGCAGAATGTTAGCGGAGCTTTCGCCGAGCTTCGAAAATTAGTCCCTACACATCCACCGGACAAGAAATTGTCGAAGAACGAGATCTTGCGTATGGCGATTAAGTAAGTTTTAAAACGAATCTAATGAACCTCTTAAACAATGAATAGGTAATTCTTCTACGTGGCTTGAACCAGCATGATCGCGTTTAATGACATAAATATATCTTCGCACAATATTTTTTTGACAAAGAATCTTATTCATACGATGAATTACTTAATAATTGTCAAAAATAACTTAATTATTGAAAATCGTATCTTTTATCACATTTAAAACGGTGAACATGCAATATTCATTATGCAACTTGATATGCTTAGTTAATTTCTATTTTAGTTTCAAAACAAAATTGTTTATTGCTCATTAAGATACGCGAATTTCACATTTCTCAATGCAAAACTCTCTAAAATTTTATATTTACCAGGTACATACAACTGCTAAGCAACGTTCTGGAATGGCAAAAGTCGCAAGAGCGAAACGAGGGGATGCAACACGAGGTCAGGATAAAATGCGAGCCCAATCTCAACGCTCAAAATTCAACGAGCCATCACGGAAAATCGACGGTATACTTGAAGCAAGAGAAACAAATGACCGAAAATCACGCATATAAAACGAGCTTCACCGGCCAGAAACAGTTACAGCATACGATTTCTCACATTGTGTGTGATAAAAATGGTAATAACTTGTTAATGATAGCGCCTTCTGGCCATAATGTACCGAATTCTGTTTGCAAAAAAAGTATAACACCGTCAATGACCGTTGCGCAAAATTCTCTTACGGCGAATCCATTGGGCAACGGAAGTCTAACGCGACCCCCTGGTTCACGATCTTCGATTTTTCCAAAGTCGCCTCAGATAAACGTACAGGTTGTAAGTAGCTCGAGTATTTTGACTTGTTCAAGCGTGCCTGTAACGAGCAACGCATCCACCGGAAGTGTAGCGAATTGCGGGCAGAAGAGAGTGTTGAAGATCGAGAAGGAGGAAGAGGAACAAATGTCCGGGCAAGGTAGAGATTGCAAAGGTTTGCCATCACCGGTGCACGGTGTGCTCACTAGGAAAAGAGTGAAGGTGACGTTCATTAAAGAATCGAGTTCAGGGTTTCGTAACGATTTTCGGAACGTCGAGCGGAAGTAAGGACGTATACGTATGAACTTTTAGGTATAATTCTTTTCGATCGATCGAAACCGTTTCGAAACGGAGAGACAATCGATCGGATATAAAGTAGTTTTAAGAGAGAACTTCAATTTTGAGACCTCGAGTTGTAAAAAAATTAGACTTTATTTGTTCATGATTTAAGAGATTTGTTTTAATATCGCATAATATTTTGACAATGCAATCTTAGTTAGATTGAATAGTTTTATTGTAGATATTGAGTATTGTAAATAGACTCTTTAATTATGTTCCTGTGTAATTAATCATTCTTAAAGAATATTTTTATTAGTTATTGAATCATATTACATGATTTATGTGTACGGCACATTATATTTTTTTTTTTT
>NW_006263447.1:140853-157252 GCF_000469605.1 Apis dorsata
TAAGCGACATCCCTTTCAATATCAAACATCATTTATCGAAAATTTCAAAAGTTCAAACTTTACACTTACAGATAGAGATACATTCCTTTCATAATTGAATGATTCAACAATGTCGCTATAAATACAAGGATCGTTTATATATAAAATATCATCTCCGTACAATACACATATATTAAACTTGACACTGAAAAGTGGCAAAAGGGGAGGATTTTGAGTGCTGGTTAAACTTTCAATGATTACATTTATGTAACATTTGATTAAAATAATTGCCTCGGTAACGATCACAAGCAGACGAAATAAATGATCCATGAAAATTTACCAAAAGCGCATATTTTTTTTTTTTTTTTCTCTATCTACCTTCGTCTTCGATATCTTTCACATTTCAAATCTTCTTACCCCCCTTAAAATCGAATTTTTTTTTTTTTTTTTGAGAATGTTCTCGTCAATGGAATTTTTATGAACACATTTACTCACGAATCAAAAATAAATTCTCGAAATTTACGTCAGGTACACTTTATATCTCGTACTGTCCCTCTTCTGGCGTTCGGATATCTGTTTGAGACGAGCAGCCGCGTAACGATCGTCGTTCCATTCTATTGGTGGGACAGGAGTCGATGGCCTCTCCTCCGTTTGACTGAAAGCCCTTCGCGGCGGAAGTTCCACCATTTTTCTGTTGCTTTTACAGTCCACGCTCGCTCGTTTGCCGGAGTAATTGGCGATGCTAGCGTAACTCGCATCACTCGCACGAGAGTCTCTTTTCGCGGGGGTTAGAGGAGCCACCTCGGCATAACTCCCCCTAGATTTGCCACTAGCGTCCGAAGGCCTCTTCTTCTCACCCTGGAATCCACTTTCTCGCGTGTCTTCCGCCCGCGTCGATCGTGTCGATCGAACTGAACTTACTGCACGCGTCAATCGAGCGGAATCCTCAGTGCGCGTCGATTTTATCGAACCCTCTGTACGAGTCGATCGCGTGGAAGCTCGACGAGATATCTCGTCGTAGTCGTCGGAGTACGTTCGTCTCTCTTTGATCTTTGGCTTGGCCGTACCAAGATCCTCGCTGAATCGAAGCTTGTCGTTGAATTTTCTTAAACGTTCCTCGTATTCGCTGTTGAAAACATCTATACCGATATCTCGATCCTCCTCTTTCTTTAGTTTAGACGTTTGATGATCCGATTGAACCCTCGTGTCTTTCAGCTGTGATATTTTTTTTCGATATACGAAATTGTAGGAAACAAATATAAAGAAATTTGTTGTTATTTATAACGATTATTACCTTGATCACGTTCATCCTATCGTTGAATTCTAAATCTTGGCTATTTCTACGAATCGATAGACTCGCCCTTTCCTCTTCGCTGCTACTTTTACTGATCCACGTGTTTCCACGTCGAGCATTTATCGCCCTCTTCGGCCATTCATTCTCCGTTTTGAAATCGTACAGATCCCTCATGCGTTGAGTTAGCCTTTTAGATTGCTCGTTGGCATCCGGGGAATGCTTTGTCGATGATGACAACTCTCGATTCGACTCCGTCTTATCTGCAATTAAATATTTTAAAATTTAAGAATATTCGGAACAACGGTCAATTATTTCTGTTTATATGCGGCAAATATTTTATTTATATTATATTTTGTAATATACAACCAGGTGTTTAGATAAATAATTAATTACACCGAGATATACACAATTGATTAATGCTTATAAATTATTACTTGGATTAATTTTTATATAAATCTTGCAGCATTGTTCATTCGTCGTCGCACGGAGATATGCATTTATATTTTTTAAACGTATAGTAGCGTATATAAAATTCATTTGCTATTGTTCACCTTGTTTTTGGTTACTTTCCGTGTCAGACTTGGACGCCATTGGCGCGAATTTTCGCAATGGTTCCCACTTGGGCGATTCTGTTTTACATTTTTTAATCTGGGAGTTGTCGGTCGCGTCGTGACACGCTTCCGCCGCGGAAGGCTTTCTTTCCGGGTTCATTCGCGGTATCGGGCATGGAGACGGATTCTTGACGAACGTCATCCATCTGGTCGCGGCGTTTTTCGTGATTTCGCAGCTGTTGCTGATCCTTGCGAACGGAGATGCATCGTAGCGGAACCTTGAGGTGTTAATTTGCGGTAGCCACCTAAAGGTATTTGGTATCAGAAATCCATTGTCGAGACTCGATTTTACTTAAGCGCCAGAAATGGTCAGTTAATCAACGGTTTTCTTTTTTTGCTTTATTGCTTTTTTTTTAATATATATATATATATATATATTTTATACGTTATATTTACCGAACAAACGAAAACTGCGTTTTGTCTTGGCATTGTACCATATACATTTCTATCCACACAATGACCAACATCGAATTATTATTATTCTATTTACATATAATTTGCATAGACGACATAGTTAATCTCTAGTGATCGATTATTATTACAGTTAGTGCAACGTTTTCGGTACTTATCACGAGTGTACGCGATATTAAATCGAATTCATTCATGGCATCGGTTTCTTTTTGACTAGGAAAATGTGCTCTGTCAACCTCGTCGCGATCGTTCTGGGGTCGCTGCATTCCGTATTCCTTCGTTCCTCGACCAGTTTCTCTTTCTTTATATGGGTGACGTCCGCGCTATGACTCCTGCCGGCCGTCTGCCTGCACGTGATTGGCGTATCGTTTTTCTGCCCTTCGGAGCCCTTCGTCGATTCTTCCTCCTTCGTAGGAGATAATTTCTTTGGAAGTGTGCCCTCGCTCGTTTTTCTACCGATATCCGTTACGATTTCCTCAGCTTCGCTCGATACCGAACGTCGTTTCTCTTCGTCTCTCGATGGCTGTGGTGATTTCTTTAATGCCGGTTGGATACGTGTAATATTTTTCGGCAGTGGAATCCATCTGGAGGGATCGAGTTTGCTCGTGTCAGGTATCTCTGTGTGCCTTCTTTCCTCGACACGTCTCTCCGTGTATTTCTTCAAGCAATCTACATCTGCACTACGACTTCTTTGGCTACGAGGAGATCGAGATGGTCTTCGTTGACTGGTGCCCAATGGGCCAGCCCTTTCCTGGGTTAAAAAAATCCCCGTTATTACCATACTTGCTTTAAGGATTAGCTATCCATTCAAGAATTATTCACCTAAGCAAGATGTAACTTTGCGTAATCCGATATGTGCAAAATACCATGCTGGGCAGATGCAATGTGCAAGCTGGCTCCGCATGCTCGAGGATTTATCCTGAATGTGTGTAATTCCGCGACTTGTGTACTGCACGCTGTTGCAGTGTTCCCGTTAGATGATAATTTTCTAGCCCAGAATTCGTTTCCTGTAATTTAAACGACTGATTTTAATAAATAAATTTTGTAAAAATAACGAAATTCTTTTTCATCAAGGATAATTTTAATTAAAGTAAACTGTTCTAAAACCTGGTAACGCGTTTCCATCCCATGCGTATGTAACCACGAGAAGTTTGTTCGTGTCCGAGGGTCTGGTCAGTTTGCTGTGAGGTTCTCTGAGAGCGAAGTGTATCTTTATATCTGAAAGATAACGTGTCGATTTGTAACGATTGTCTCTGTTAAATGAACATGTTAAATGTCCTCTCGACAAACCTCCGAGATAGTCGCCGTTTTCAGCGTCGCCGCACTTTTGCTGATGGAAATACGCGAACATTATGTCCGATACATATCTCAGTTTCTTATTCATCTTTCTGAGAGCAATCTCGAATGTCTTTAGGAAATATATCTCTTGATCTTGGATTACCTTCCATATACCTGAAAATATTTTTTCACGTGGAAATTTACAACGATTACGTAATTATTCTAATAGATAATAAATTATGAATATTTCTACGAGGTAAAATATTTATGTAAGATTAAATTACTTAAATGTAAATGGGATACTTTAAACTTACCCAGACCAAAACCTACGACGTGCAAGAAAGCAGTTGTGTTTTGCTTCTCTGCTCGTGTGTTTGCTTCGAGAAGTATGATTTCTACAGTGAGCAGTGTTCTTTTCATATAATTTTCGATGTCAAAAATTGTTTGATTATTTATTGAAAGATATCTTTTGTTGTCTTTTGCTTTGAGTCGCTTCACCGCTTCCTCGTAGAGCGGATGGTATTCTTCACCATAGAATTTCGCCCATAAAACGCGCAGTTCATGCTTTTCTTCCGAGCTTCCACTTGTTTGTGATCCATATCTATTGTGCAGATGTGCAATCTTTTATCAAATACTTTACAAACATTTTTGTATTTTAAGATACATTTATTATAATAAATTTCAAATAACTCACCCATTGTCGACAGTGTTTTGTTGAGGAGTAATAAGAATGTCTTGATATTCCATAACGGTTGGTCGTTCAAATCTGCAAACAACAGGCAAAAGAAGTGAAAAATGCGATCTTTTGGAAAGAAAATCAAAACGTATTTATATTTAAAAGAATTCTAATAAGCATCCAATAGTTTTGTTAAATAAACATATAAAAAACCTTGATCCCACGACACCTATAATGACTCCTCTCGGCTGTACAGAGTCTGGATCGGTACTCACGACGCCTTCATTGTCTCGTGAACCGTTGTTTATGAATTCTGTGTGGGAGGACATCGCCATCATCGCGGATAATTTGATCTCGTCGTACGATAAACATTTCGTTAATACCTGCAATAAGTTCACACATATATGATCAATGATTTCAAAATAATTCTCAAAACAATTGTTCTTAATCCAATTGAAAAATACGTATAATATTTAAATATTTGTTGAAAATATTGTACAAGTAAGATAGATAACTGACCAAAGGTTCTTTTTCTTGATCCGTTCCAACGTTCTCCCATCCATTCACTCCTGTTTTGCCATCGATTAATTTCCACGAATCGACAGGCTCATAAAAATGTACAGCTCTCTTCTCCAGTAAACGATGAATAAATTGCACCAAACCCATATCCTTATACATGGCCCTCTCGATTGCACTGCCATATAATCGTTTGTGTTTTAACCATCGAGCCAGCAATGGTAACATCGCCTCATGTATCAAAGGGTAAACCGAATTCGCGTTCATCTACAATTAAATCTGGGACCTCAAATGTTGAATTTGAAATGGAAGTAATAATACTTAACAATAATTAAGATACGATTTTAAAAATTACATTAAAATATGTATGCAAATATGCATATGATTATATTAATTATAATTCTTTTATATTCAATACGGGATACGATGAAGAGGGAAGGAAATATCTAAGAAATTTTAATGGTCTAACCTCGAGGATGTTTGTGCTAATTCCTCTTTCTTTCAGAGCAGAACATCTTACGGTGTTAATTGGAAAATTTATAGGAAAGGCCTCGCTTCGTTTCATGATTTGTGTCAGGGTCGTAGGTGTTGATGTCGACACGTCGATACATCTTCTGAGAAGTTCCTTCGTGTCGTCATCAAAAGGAACACCATCCGGTGCCCCAAGCGTATTCTCCCACGATATTTCCGGTGGTTCCTTCAACAATGCCTGTTGACGGGTGTCATCCATTTGTGGTTGATTCTGTGAAATATAAAATGAAAAAAGAATCGAGAAATATCGAAAAAATTAACGATGATTTTTATTTCGAATCAATATATTTAAAGTCTATTAAACAGGGTTAAAAAAGAACGATTCGACATAAATTAAAATTTTATATATATATGTAACGTTAATGGATCAAAAGATAAGATAAAATTATATGGTAATAAGATAAATTTCTCAATATCTAGTTTACTATATTGTTTAGAATTAAAAAATAATAATTTCCAATTCAATCACTCTTTGAAAACAGATTCACTTTTTTATTCTTTATATCGTTTATTATAATATATATTAATGAAAATAAGTTTCTTGTTTTCAATTTTTTTTTTCAAATTGATGCAAAACTCTCCGTAATAAATAATTTAAAAATATCTTTTTTTAACAACTGTTGTTATCAACTTAATAATTAGCAAATAAGAAAGTGAATAGAAATTGGGACATTTACCTTACATCGCGACTTGTGAATAATAAAGAAGCAAGGATCCTAAGAAAATTTACTAAAAACTAAAGTCGTGTTCTATTAATACAAGCACTGATTAGAGCAAGGACGCGATCTCTTTGATACTTGAGCATGAAATCCGTTAAGTAGCGGAAAATGTATCCGTTCACCCTAGCGAGTTACGTTGAACATGCTCCCAGCCCCCGGCAACCCCGTAACGCGAAGTTAACTTCATTTTTCTGTTTACCGATTCTGCCACCTGAACGACAGGGGTGAGCAAGAATTAAGGTTAGCCCACGGCCATGGAAAAATCGACTCAGCACTAATTTTTTATATTTTCTGGTAAACAATTGATTTCATTTTGTATCCTTATTTAACATGTATTTATACATAATTGTGAAATGTAATTATTTTATAAAAATAAAATGAAAATGAAGGATTGAAAAAAACTCTTCATATAAAATTTCATTTGGTTATTATTATGATGCTGTTATTTGCTTGAGATATTAACTCATCTCCATTCTAAGTTAATTAATCGTATAGGATGAGGAAATTTTAGTATTATTTTCAAATAAATTGATGAACTAAGATCTTACATTTTCTCTCAAGTATCCATTGATTTTCATAAATTGAAACGCAAAGTTTTTGTTATACTTGCTCGTTTATTTATGGATTTAAATAATTTCTAATATACATAGTTTTTTCTTATATTTATTATTTTGACTTTTAGAAGGAAATAAATAAAATTTTCAATAGAAGGATATTTTAAAAAATTATGTGATGAAATTTAAAGATTTAAGTTTTTCCTAAAAGTAAGAATAAATGATTAATTAGAAAATTGCAATAATTTTAAATTAAATATATGTGCATTAATATGCTTCATATTAACTAGAATACTGAGATATTATTAATAAATGTGTAATATTTATTTATACACATTTTATTTAAATTGAAATTATCGAATTCAATTATATTATCCTATATATCTTTATTTATAAATGTTTAAAAAATATTACTTTTAATCATAAAGAAGAGAAATAATTACTAATAATAATTTATTAATATTTATATAAAAATAAATAATCTTCCAATTATTCCGAGAACAGAAATATACATAGTAGAAATTGAAACACTTCATATTTCATATTGTTATTATTTTTACCTGTATTAAAATAATTCGAGTTCGTAATATAGTTGATTTTCGTCAAATTTTTTTTTTCTTAAAAAGTTATACAATAATTTAATAAATACGTCGGGAATACAAAAACTTACCCGACGTATGCAACATGCGAATAGTGACATGTCAACAGCTTCGAAGACTTGTTGCAATAATATATATGATCGGTAACGGAAAATTTCGTCCTTGTCGATAATAGAATGCAGTTTTTAAACTATTTCATTCGCGTTTTCCTTCGAAATACGTAAAATGCTGGATTGAGTTTCGCGTTAGAATTAAAAGATGCGTCCGCATAAGACAAGTCGTGAAAGGAAACTTGTTCACACGATACGAAATACACATGCGTAACTTGTGTATTTTCGCGCTCGCGCACACTTCTTCACAGAATGGAAGGCTTACGTATGATTTGCGGGAAATTAGGATAGATTGATTTATCAGTCATTTGGTTTTTTTGAAATTGCTTAAGTAATTAATTAAATGTCTAGATAATTGTAGTTTACAAATATTGAAAAAAACAATAGAGAAAATTTTAAATTTTAATTTTAAATTTTTAATAATGTAGAAAATATTCATAAGTGAAATTTGAATCAGATCTCGCACGGTCTACAAGTTCCATCTATCGACAATCATTATAATCAATAGATAATATCAATAGTGAACATACCGATAGTTTCAATACAATCATTATCAAATCTCTAGAAAGATTCAAAAGATGGCACTAATAGTCAATTTTTATACTATTTTTATCTATTTCGTCTCTATCTGTGGCACTCTGAAGATGGCGCTGATTTTCATATTTTTATTCTTTTTGTTTTTTTTTTCTATTTATTTTTTTTTGTCTATATACTTTGTAAAATTTACATATTTAAAAGATAAATTTATTTATTATAACATTTACAACTAACATCTATTTAATTTCTAATAATATATATAAATAAATTCAGTTTATCTAAATTCATTTAAAAAATCTCATAAATTGATATTATTGTATTGCAATAAAAAATATAAGTATAATTTTTAATTCATAAGTAATTCAATACATATTTACATGAATCTGTCATTACTATAATATTTAAAAAATTTAAAAAAAAAAGAATACATAAAAAAAATTATTTTCTTATTGACTAGCTTTTGCGACTTAATTAAATGTAATTCTTGCATTTATTATTTTAAATTGTAGAAAGCATATTTTTTAAAAAAATACTTTTTAAAAAAAAAAGCATTAATTTTTTTTGCAATCGGTATTTCAGAATATAAAACACAGTCATTAGATTAAATTAGATTTATCTTTTATATTTCTTTGCGCTTTCAAAACATATTTATAGATAACTGATTTTTGTGATTCTTTCTGTTTAAATTAAATTTTACATTAAATAAAATTTATAAAATATTATATAATGTATATTGAAATGGTATATGTAAATTGCAATACAAACAATTTTGTATATATAAGAACAAACAAACAATGAAAACTTGCCTGAAATCAATTTTTTGTAAATATTCCTATAAGTTTTGAAGAACAGATCAATTCGAACCAATTCGCATGGTATAACAGAAATTTTTTGAGGTCGACATAGTTATCGGTTGAGAAATAGAAGAAAAGTATGTAATATACATATAAGCGAACATAGGATATTAAGAGAGGAGAAGAGTTTGTTGGGAAAAAAGAGAAGGAACAAGAAAAATACGTCGATAAAACTGAGGTGAATGCCGCACGGTGAACGTACGGTACGCCAAACCCCCGTTTTGGAGGTAAGTAGTTAGTCCCTCTCTCTTTACAACTGCTCAGGGACGGCCCAAGACGAGTGTGTTTGAATGATTTCTTAAGCAAGTACGCTGAGAGCTTACTAATTATTCAGTGCCGGGCATAACGGGTTTTTTAAAAAATTTATTTCTTTCGAATATTAATAACTTATAACATTTCATTATTTTCAAAATATATTATTATAAAATAATTAAATTAATGTTAAACAATAAATTATATTTAATTGTGAATAACCTAAAATAATTTTATGAAAGTATAATTACATTCTTTGATATAAATTTTTGTATTTAAATATAATATGTATATAATATAATTTTATTTATATGTATATATATATATATATATATATATATATATATAAATTATTTATGATAATTTATAAGCCATTGAATGTCTATCCTCGTGCACTTCACCTTGATATTTGATACTTTCTTTGTCAAAGATCAAGGTACAGCATTTTAATATGTCGCACCTTTTTTTTATTTGTTCTTTCAAAATAAAACTACGATTCTTAATCAATATTGCAGGATGTAAAATAAATCTAGATATAATTAAATATTTTTGTAACGTTTTTCAGCGTTTTTATTAATATTTTGAACTATTTATAAAATAGAAAAATTGATATTTAATAATATTTTTTTTCTCGTAAAAGATATACTTGTCAAAATCAAATAAAATAGATAAACTGAACTCAATCTATGTATAGAAAGAAAAATTGAAAATATTACTCATATTTCTCTATTATACTTAGTCATCACTTTTCTTTTTTTATTTATTATTTAAAAAGTTAAAAAATTTCGTGCATTATATTATAAAATCGGAAGAAACGTGAATTGATTGTGTACAATGAGCTTTGTATGCTAGCTACGTACCTGATGTAGTCTCACGGGCGAGGGCCTTTCAACTCGATCCGTATATTCACTATAGTCTCTCGTAAGGTGTGGTTCTCAGCGTTCTGGTCAGAACTATGCTCGTCCGGAATCAACAAGTGCTTCTCGAGACTACGTCGGGAAAACACTTGACCTAACTGAACTTAGTGAATACCTTTTTCTTCGTAACATTGTGTGCAAGAGAGAATTCGAAGAGACCGCGCATAGGTGGCAGAAAGAGTCACTGGAAACTGACTGTGTATATAGATCGATGTGAGTTCACGATCTTGAGAATAAATATTGTGACATCGGTTCGAGTTGATCATAAAGATCGATCTTTTCGTATTAAGATTCGATTGCTCAAATGCGAGACCGAAATCGTCGACATTATGTGTACTTCGTAGTGATCAATGACTGGATGAATCATTAGTTCTTCTTCGTCGAGATGCATTTATGACGTGCGTGTTCTTTCGTCAAGATCGTCAAGAATTCTATGTGTATACCGGAGTTACGCTACACGTGATTTCACGCCTTGTCGACCGCGTGTTTATTATATTGCAGATATAATTCAATAGCCAGCGTAAGATTGAAGTTGACGAGGGAAAATCATCAACTATGAAGTACTGTAAGTACCAATCTTCAATTATTTAGTAATTAAGGATGTGAAATAAGAGAAATGTTAGATGCAGATGTGTGTTACATTTGTGTTAAAATAATCGACTATATATATAATATGATTCTAACTTATTTTATATGTATCGAAAGATTGTTCTCTAGAATCATTTGTTTTTAGACTTCAATTTATAATTTTTAAATTATTTATTTGACAATTTATCCTATTGATGATAGATAATATTTATTAATAAAAACGTTTAATATTATTGAACAAATTCAGATTGCGAAATGTATGACTTTGAAAGAGACAGATTTATATTATGATTATCGATTTAAAAATGAAATTTTATATAGAAATTATTCGATGAAAATGAAAATAATTGTTGATAAAATAAAACATAACATAACATATAATTATAGTCAGTGCTTTATTCTAAATTCTATAAAAGCTGTTTAAAAAACAAATTTCATGATACACCTGTCACTAGAATGCTTTTATATTCCTGCACGTGGTATAACAGAACGAAATTTTATCGAAAGAATTATTATTCAAAATTGATTTTATTTTAATATATAATATATAATGTTTTATAATTAATAAATAAGAATTACAATAATTTTTTAGAGAATTAACTTTACGTTTGAAAGTTAGTGAACTTTCTTTGTCACTGATTGGTACATTGGTAACTGATTCGAAATCGATTACCGATAGATATTGTAACGGATTAAATTAAATCGTTAGAAGTTCTTCATAATAACCTATTTTAAAAGTATTTTGGAATTTGAATTTTATTTTTAAAATATAATTATTTATCAATATAAAAGTTATATTTTAAAATATTTTAGAAAAACTTTTTTTCTCTGATTTGATTTTTTAATATAATTATATATAATGATTTAAAGTATACATTTTTTATTCGTAATTTAATTCGTAATTTATTTTGAATTATAATTACCTATTTATAATAATTTAATTTATTATTCATTTGAATTTATTACAGAAATGAATATCTTGAGCATGTTAAATATTATTTATTATGAAATTTATTATTATAAATAAAATAATATTCGAACTAATGTTTTTATATTTGTTAGTAATATCTATTAGTGATATTTTTTAAGTTTGTGTAATAAATTCGTTTGTGATATAATATATCATAAGAATTTTCGAACAATATTAGATATAGGCAATTTCTAGAACAGGAATGCGGATATAATAATATAATAAAAATATAAAATAATAAACCAATATATAATTTGACATATTAACGTAGAAATCTACTCAACTAAGAATTTCTAGGACAGAAGAATAACGTTACTATGGTGATTCGTTCACCAAACACGAACATTACAACACATTCTATCGAAAAATATTTGAATATATGCATACAAATTCCAGGTAAAAAAATTTTGATTGGATTATATAATATTTATTTCCAAAGAAATATTTTTTCTTTGGAAATCCGAATAAAATGGAATATTTAATTTTGTATATATTTTGTATATATTTGTATTTGTTTTGTATTATGTATTAAATAATTATAAATACTTATTCCAAATAAAATAAGATTTTCAATAATTAAAATTAATAATTAAAATTAAAATATATTTAATTTTATTTTATTTATATAAATAACGTATAATATGTAATAGCACAGTTGACTCATACAATATTTCATCATGTATAATTCATGTATGCATGATCGTATCTTTCGATACGACTAACTAATCGTATGTATCTTCGTATTCTTATTTTTAGGTTTTCATATAGGACAGTATTCTCATATCACGAAAATATCGAAAATGATTATATTTTGAAGAATATATAAAATGTACTTACTTGCATATAATTTTCTTTTTATCCTTATGCATACATATATTTATCATTAAGTATGTAATAAATAATTTATGAAACTGATATAAAATATAAAATTTATAAATTGAAAAATTTAAATATTGCATAAAAATATATTTTCACATCGTTATTTTTATTCATTCAGATATTTATTAATTAAATTCAAATATATTGAATTTTGTCATTTGAAAGTATTATGCTTCAAATGTGAAAAATCTTTATTCATGGAAACGAGATATAGAGGTAAATGAGAACTTAAATATTAATGAATTTAAATTATTTTAATTTAAAAACATAAATGTGGACAAATATTTTTTGAGGCTCATTACAATCCTGTCCAATTCACTTTTGTTTTTATTTCAGATTGTACACTTTCCATAAATTATATCGAACAATAACAAGAATAATAAAACGAACGGAGAGGGAAGAAAGAAATTGAATTGACATCTCTTTTACTTCAGAAAGTACCGATAGAAATTTCCCCTCGTCTGGTTGCAACGGGATCGAACGAAAGCGCAATTCTCTGGATTAACTCGGTCACAACATTGTGCATTCTCTGACAGGCTTGTTGGCTATACGGTCTCTATTGCAAACCACGATTCATAGATCGGTGCGTGAGCAGCGTTCGGTTATTCACTCGCGCGCGCGCTTGTACATCGTGGAACAAACCGCAAAACGCGGGAAACCTTGTGCTCGTTTGTTTCGAACAATACTATAATGATACATGATAATAGCCGGCGAAGCATGATTAGCATGCTTCTTAAACTCCTCATCTGTCATTCAAACGTTATTTTTAATGAATGGATTTTTATCCCCTAATTCCCCCATTATAACCGCCATCGAAAAGAACAATGTCCCTGTTTAAAGCTATTGTACGTAATATGCGTGTATCAGGATGTTTGGTGCATTTCGTGACAAGGTGATATTTAAAATATGTAAAAGATAATATTTAAAATACGTATTCATTGCGTTGCTCGAACGAAAATTTGTCAATAGTTAAAAAATTATTTGTCATTGATAATATTTGTTAAACATTATTAATATAAACTGTCAAAAATTGAGGACATTGTAATGTTAGCACATTGGTAATAATTTATGTATATTTAAAATGGAAATGTATATTATGTTTATGATATGTACGTCAATTTTTTTTTTACTTATAGTTGAGCAATTACATATTCTTAAGTTTTCTATTTACATTCTATTAGTTCAAAGTGTTTTCTTTCTTCATTTCCATTCGTAAGAGAGAAATATCTTTTACTGAAAAAATATGCGAATAAGATATTTATCATCCATTATTATATGTAATTAAATACACTAAAAACTTGATAATTAAATGAATTATACGTTCAAATAACTACATGTTACTAATGATGATGGAAAAACTTTTGCTATTGTTTTAGAATGTATAGATCGCAACATAATTTTAATTTAGGTATAACAAGAATTATAAAATCATGTTTACTCGTGCACGATGTTTTATAATGACTTTTTTGCCCACTTAACATCACATCAAGCATATAAGCTATTTCCATTGTTGTTAGTATTAGAAATGACAATGCAGATTCGTATTTATGCTTTTATAATGTGTGCATTATTGTGTGTGCATTACAATGTCAAAAATCAAATGATCATGTATATATAAAGATTTTATTTCAAGTGTTTTTTGGGCTAAATTAAAATATATGTCGAGCAACGTAGACTGAAAAGATCCGAAAGTAAATAAACAATAGTTCTTACATTGTCACTTTCATTGCAAATTAAATTCGTTAGATGAAATACCATGCACGAACAAGTTAAGATGTCTTTGTATTATATATATTCAAGTTGCATGCAGTCTTAGAGATTTCTCTTTGGTTTCACTCTGTGGAGATTGGACCGTTGAAATATTAGTAGTAACAAACTCTTGCTTACTTTCGAGTTACGCTTTCAAAAATATAAATTCAAGAAAATATACATAAAATAGATCATATTTAGATTTAGATTATAAGATTCGATCCTTGAACTTTTGGAATTTTATATCTACAAAATTTATGATCTTAAATAGGATTCAAGAGTTTTGAGCTTCAGAAGTTTCAAAAAATTTATGAAAGTTTTTGAAATCTTAAATTTTCGTAGAACTCTTTGAAATCTCCAACTGTTGAAAGATTTTTTTATCAGAACTTTTAAAAAAATTCTGTATTATTTGATATTTGATATAAACAAATTCAAAATATTTTTTTACTCGATTCATGAAATCTTAGAAATTTCTCTAAACTTTTAAAATTAAAATTTTTAACATCTTTATATTAGATCCCATTAACTTTGAAATTTTATTATGAATCTATTCTATGAATCTTTTCTACTAAATTAAGTGATTTTAAAACTATTTTATATTATTTTGTTGTGTATTCTAGATTATTCTAGACTTTTTCCTTTCTAATGAATTCTTAATATTGGGGAACAGGTTTATGTTATGTCGTGATTTGTTGCGATAGTAAATGGATCATTAGATAACCATCGATCTTGTCTTGATTGTCTCTTGACTGCAGATATAAAATAGCTTTCATAATTGTCTCTAAAAATACAATTGTTCTTCTTGATTGCAGTCATTTGTTCGATATAATAAAATTGTAAGAATACGATTTCTTCGAAGATGAAGAAGGAAGAATCGTGAAAAACGTTTTCAATTTAAAACAATGTGTATAATGAGAGCTTATTATATGATTACATCGAATAAGATTGCATCTTCGTAAAATTTCACTTCAAGAATTATTCGCATTATCAATCGATTGAAATATTATATGTATTTGAATGTAAAAAAACATTTGAAATTCAATTAATTGAATAATGAATTGAAATTAATCGTTTCATTATTTATCTATGATATAGAGTGAATAACTAATGAGTTAGTACATAGTTGTGCGCAACCCACTCATGAAAGATGTTGACTTTCACTTATTGAGCTTTACTACGAGATTTCATTGGTTGACGTTGTGTCATTTATATTATATAATATTTTAATCATTGTTGAAACATTATTATAAACTTGTTTTACAAAAAATATGATTTATTTCAACGAAAATTGAGGAAATTTTGTTGAAGTAGATAGAGGCGTTTATGGATTTGCGTTTTGTGATTTGCTTTATTATTATGTATCATAATTGCATCTGGACAGTAGAAACTACGACCATGATAATGTTAAACATTACGGCATGATAATCAGTTCGATATTCTATTCTATTCTTTTTTTTTTACTTATCGAAAAAAAAATTTCTAATTTCTTCGCGATCCCATATAATTTAATACAAAGAAAAGCATGAATCTTTTTCATTCCCTCTGTTTAAATTCTTTTCTCAATTTCTCATCTTATTTTAAGAGATTATGGAAATACTTGCGAGAAAGCTCGCGTACTTTGTTTGTAAGGATAACGTAGATCAAAATTTCCAAGCTTCCAGAGGGAATCTGATTAAAACCTGAAAAGTGCAAGTTCTAGTTTTTAATCTCACTGCTCATTTCATACTTCATTCTTTCTGTATTTACCAATAGATATTATGAAAAGCTTCATGCTCAAAAATACTTTATTGCAAAGTAACAAAAGATATAATGAATTTAAATGAATAGTAAATTTTTATTCTTCTTTTTAGCAAATAGCATAAAATTTGCACTGGTTACGTAATACTAGTTAATTAATTTACTTAGAAAGGGAATAGTAATAGGAAACTCTGAACTAATTTAAAATGATGACTAATACATTGCTGACATTTCAGTGTTAAACTATTGCAAATGAATGCGGGTAATATACATGGAAAAGAAGGAATATTTATAAAGTTATATATATGATCTCTCAGCACGCAATAAGCACTTGTTATTAAATGATATAATGGTTCATTTCATTATACATGTAGATGTTCTTGGAATTGGAACGATATCCCTGTACATGGTATCTTCTTCGCAATTATTCCTTGGTCCGGTCGCGTAAAAAGCAGATTGAATAATGCGTATCCGCCTCGTATAAGGACAGATCGTCGGTAAGATTCGTTTCTCTGAAGGGACTAGTCTTGCGATCTTTATGCGTTCGCTTACGTGATGCGACTTTGATGTTCCATCATTAGTATGAAATCAATCAGGTCGAAATGAAAAGTCAAAAAAAAAAAAAAAAAGAAAGGAAA
>NW_006263447.1:157455-178126 GCF_000469605.1 Apis dorsata
AAATTGAAATGTAAGCATAGAAAGTTTAAAACATTTTAATAACATTTCATGCAAGAATAAAAATATTGATCGATTAGGTTACATTATCAATTTCTGTAATTCCTTGATTAGATTATTTATCCTTGCAATATTAGTAATATTAGAATTTAATAACTTAAATGTATTATAAAAAAAAATTTCATGATTGTGTCAGATTAGATTTATAATCTATTTATCTGAATGGGAATTCCCCTGTTGAGCAAAAAGTTTAATCGTCAGAATATCACTTATATATATAAACTGTTTGTCCTATAATTGCGAGTTTTGTTACATTTTATATTGGAAAGAAGATCGATGTATGAGGAAGATTTGTAAAATTCGTGTGTTACAGTAATGAAGGGAACGATTCTAATTTTTCTAAGCGTTCTCTCAATGAGAACGATGGGTTTGCCAAACGGAGCACCGGTAGATTCATGCGAAGATCTGTTGCCTCGTCATCCTGGAGTTACGAAGCAGGAAACTCAGCCTCCTCCTTACCAAGTTTTACCAGCTGCAGGACAAGGTAGAGTCCGCTTAATTCTAGGAAGTCCTCATGGTCTTGCCTACGAAGGTTTCATGATAGTTGCACGTGACTCTGAGACCGGTGAATTCGTTGGAGAGTTCGCCAACTTGCCCGATTCAGCAAGAATTGTCGAATGCACACCAGGTGTAAAGGTAAAACCGCATTGTTGTTTTGTACGCGTAAACTTACTGTTTTCGAGTCAGTTCTAATAACGTGTAAAATAAATAACACATAACTAATAGATAAGATAAAAAATTTAAAGATACGTATTTGACAAGTTTTTAAACTTGGTGTTTTTTTTTGAAATGAAAAATTTATTCAATCTTTCTGATATATTTTTATATCTTTTTTTCATAAAATTATTTTTTTCTAATGATAGAAATAATAGTTGTAATAAATAAGTGATCTATCGACCCATTTTATCAATATCTAAAAGGTAAATAGTTTTTAAAAATTCGATACTATTTTTTTCTGATTAGAAGTTTAATGATTTGCAGAATCGTACGTTCGATCTTAAGTTAACAAGCTCCTCAAGGCTGTTTGATTGTCATGCGTTTTCCGAAGGACAGAAGCAAAATGTTACACGACGATTAAATAGTTTTTCCTTTTTCTTTTGTTAAGAACGCGGTGACTCATACGAATACCAGCAAGAAACACAATCTTGAATTTGATTGGGAGGCACCTGTGGATTACGAGGGTACTATTGTATTCAAGTGAGTATTCAATGAAATCAAATTTATCAATTTACTTTTGATTTAGTTAAAATTCTCATTGATAATTTTTTTTTTTTTTATTGAAAAATGTTCTGAGAATTTCGATAGTATGATTTAAACGTATCTTAATAATATTCATATATTTAAATAAAATAAATTTATTTTACTTTTATTTCAATAATACATTCTGCGGTAAATGTATCATAACGATACGATAGTTGGGCGAGCAAAAAAATAATTCATAGGAATGCGGAAGCAAGTATATCGAATCACAAAAATCATGTGATACTTTCACATTAAATATTTTTATAATGTTATTATGATTTTTTTTCAAAATCAATTTAAAGATTTTGTATTTTCAATGATACTTATTATTTCTTTCTAGTTTGCATTAACTTTATTTTTTTTTTTTTATAAAAACTCTTTCGTTTTCATCTTTTGAAAATATTATCTATAATTTATAATATCTTTCATTGCAATGGATTAGTCAGCTTTTAATCAGATAAGAAGTTACCTGGAAGAGTTAATAAGAAATTCATTCACAGAATATTGACGAGTCATTTTATCAATTTCTAGAATAAAACGTGGTTTTAGGATGTATATTCTCGTTCATAAATATATGAATATTTGCTGCTTCCATTTTTGGTAACATATTTTCTCGAATATAGTATAAAATAAATATATAAAATTTAATGGAATTTATTAATAACTTTATAACTTTCTCTAGGTAATTGTCACAAGAAAGATGTCTGCATGCTTATGAACAAGATATATGTATGAATATAGCGTACGCACGTAATATGCTACTGTCTGTTCGCATATGAATTACGATTAGGAACAAACATAGGTAAACCCCGTGCCTCGTGCTACGGGGCTTACTTACTCTCGTGCACGGAATACAATATAATGTGCATAACGGTGAACAGCGAAACGGTTTGGACATTCGTTATAAACTTTTCCATTGGTAATCGGTGTCACTGATTATTCTTGAATGCTTAATTAATATAGGGAATAGTGCGGGCTCCATTAAAATCTTCAAAAATTTATATCGATAGCCATAAATAATCATTTATTCCATTTTTGACATATGGTATTATTATTCGCTTATTTTTGTCATCTCGTTATTTTCATTCGTCGATTCACTCGCGAATTTGAAACTCATTTTTGCTATCGAAATGATTTTTCAACATTACAAGCTCGCTTGTTATTCGTTCTCAACATTGTTATCTTTTGTTCTCACGCCTGCTGCTAATGGGTTGCATCACGATGACCCGGAAGATCGTAATTTATACACATTATCGTCGAGATGTTGGAATCGACGTTCTTATATCTCCTTTTTCTTTCTTTCTTCTTGTGGAAACGTAAGGAAACGATTACATATTAGTTGTGGAACATCACAAGCCAAAGCAACTATCTTCTATTCTTTTGATTTAAAGAAAAAACATCATATGTATCTGCGAATGTGATTATTTTTAGATTAAAGACTTTCCAATTTCACTTGATATTTCATTGGTATTCAAAAGTTTGCACGCGATTCATTTACATCAAGAACTGTTTACTTAAACTTTCAGACAGTGGGAACTGTGAATATTAAACAAAAGATTTCTAGACTTCAATGGATCGGTTATTAACTACTTACCTAGTTTCAGGTGTAAATAAATAGTATAAGATGTATATTTATTACTTTTATTCTTTAAATTCCAGGAAAAGAAATGAAAATAAACTCGATAAAAGCTGAAGCAAACTGATTAATACAAACAACATAAATTACCATTCTAAATACTTAATAACAACAACAATTTTTCCGAAGTAATAACCATTAATTCTCATTAAAATTTTACTATACTATTATTACTACTACTTATACACTAACGCAATTACTGCCGTATTAATTATTAAAATGATTTATATTGTTTTCAATTAAGAAATTGAAAGCGTGGAATATTTTCAAACATAGATATTAAATTATTTGTAAAATAACGAAAACTTTTGTGACTGATGATACATGCTTCCGAATCAAATTCACGATATTTCTTCGATCCACTTGTTCAAAGAATCAAGATACTATCTTAATTAATCGCAATCGATACAAGTGTACCATATCCTCGTTTTCTATCAGTCATTCGTACCTCGTTCAAATACTCTTATTTCCCTTCCACTTTTCACAGATCGATTCACTCGTTGATCTTTCATGTCTGATATTTTCCATGCTTTTCTAGGTCCACGATCGCGCAGGATTACAGTACCTATTGGGTCGAAGTAGAATCGCCTCAAGTTAACGTTCGCAAGCGATCCATCGACGTATTGACCTCATCTACCTCGATCACCACGTTGAGAACAACCACACCGCCCTATTACAGCCCGACCGTCGATTACGAAGTAAGTATTCTCCTATTAAGTTCCGACTGCTGATCACGAGGCAAACGTGCTTTTCACACTCGATAATCATAGCCACGACCGATCATCAGCTGTGCACAAGTGGGAGGAGAGACGAAGTGAAATCGAGCTGTAACATTGAAATATTCAACCCTGTCTCTTTGATGTCTGTTTGCGAATCGTGTCTGCGTCTTCGAAGAGCAAATGCTGGCACGCGGATAATTGGTTTGGAGTTGTTCGAATTTGAACAGAAATTTAGGAACGGATTTCATATTCTGCTTTTGAATCGTTCTATGAACAATGTGTAATCGTGTTTGTAAATCAATTAACGATCTTTTATGGAGATTTTTGAAAAATTGATGAGAATCTACTTGGACAAAGTATTTATTTTTTAATCATTGAAATAAAAGTTATAAATCAATTAAGAAAAAATTAGCAACTAATAAGGAATTCATAAATTAATATAAATTTTGAAATATATTACAAACAATAGCAGAAAATAAAATGAAAGTTATGATTCAATCGAATATTTTCAGTAAATCATATCAGATTATTTCCAGTTTTAATTTCTAATATAAAATTCCACATATTTTAAGATAGAAAATGCGAATAGAATATTTTCCTACGTATTTATGGAGAAATTTGAGAAATTCTTTGAAATACCGATTTTCAAAGAAATCTATAATGAACAGATTTCACGATAATTAATGATATTCGAAATCAGAATGAACGTGGATAAAAGTACGAAGATATAATTAATCATAAAACAAGATATAATTAATCAAAGAACAAATTGATAATGGAAAGGGTGCATATAAAATTACGAATCGAAAGTATATTCATGTTTCGACGAATATTGGCTTGCAATGTGCGCTTGCACATATGTATGTGCATACATATTACTTATTCACACACGTGCACGATAGTTAGCCTCGCACAAATGCATAATAATTTCCATCTAGCGGGATACGCTCTCGGTTTTATGCTTTATGTACTTTCGCCGTTCACTTTCGTGTATCGGAACGATCCAACCGGGCCCCGTGATTTTTGCCAACGTCCGCTCCATTGTCGATTTATTTCCACGGGACTTTATCTTCGTTCTATCAACGCGGCCGAGGAGTAAAGTGGGCCAATGGCGAAACGGTGAAACGTCGTGAAACAAAAGGGGGGACGATAAACGACCAGAGTAGTATTTTAAACGATTCGAATGAAACGTTATACTTCTCTTTTTTTTTCCAGGATTCTACCTCTGGATATCGAACGTGTAAAACGTTTGTTGAACGAAGAAGAAAAACTATGTATCCCATATAGCC
Source organism: Apis dorsata (assembly GCF_000469605.1). Classification (NCBI taxonomy): domain Eukaryota; kingdom Metazoa; phylum Arthropoda; class Insecta; order Hymenoptera; family Apidae; genus Apis; species Apis dorsata. Next base: position 162,399 of record NW_006263447.1, read on the forward strand.
TCTGATATGATTACGCGTTTGCCTTATCTTTATTCAAGTAAAATAATCATCTAATTAAACCGTGCACATTTAATACATCAAATTCTTTGCACACGTGCATATTTATAAGGTAAATTGTTCGGTACAAAAAGATCGAAACAAGAGGAGAAAAAGGTGTGGAAATGCATCAGTGGAGTAGTAACAAGTTGATTCTTGGAGTGGCAATTATTCTGTTTCGCGAACTGTGTCTAAGTTGAAGGTCGGTCGTCACACTTCCTATCTCTCCTCTTGAGACTTCGACCATTCCGCGCCTCCTTTGTCATTCGTGGCCATTTGTATTGTATTTGCTCATCGAGCCGATGTCTTTAAGAGCTCAAGTGTTGAATGTTGATTACACTGCGTTTCGAACGTCGCATCATGAATGTCGTTGTTTACTCTCATCGATAATCTCGGCTCGAGTATCGTGCACCTGTGAATACGAGGTATGAGAATTCGTAACACCTCGATGAATGAAAAGATACAGGTCGATGTGTTTTTTTAGGTATCGTCCTCGATACCGGTCCACTTTCGAAACGAGATCGACGTGAGAAAAGATGGCACGCGAATGAATTCATCAGTTTCTCCCTTGGAAACTTTATTGAAGAGTTCCCTGAGTGACTGAAACTACTCCATTAACCAGCTGCGACGTAAAATCACTTCTCAACACACACATATATCGCGGTGTAGGATTTCTCGTAATAGAAATATCTTGTTATTTTGGATGAAAATAAATCTTTGGGAAATCTTTCGAAAGTTTCTCTCGACCATACCAGAAATGCGATTATAAATATATTTGTACAAAGATTCAAGAGCAGTATTAATTTTATGCGTTAATGTTTATTCATATGTTACGCATTGCTTTACTTTTCTTGGATTATTAGATTATATTAAAGATAAGATAATTGCACATATCAAATATCTGAAGGTTATCGACGCAACGAACTTCTACTTCCACGTGGAAGATTTCTCTTAGTGAAATTGTAAAAGTTATCTGAAGTAAAAGTTAATCTCCATTCTTGATTCTTCTTGTACTTCAGGAATATTGTTTTACTGTTTGCACAATAATTTATTAATTTACTCTATATTCATTATGCAAATGTAACAATTTATCAATGTATTGCATTTGTACTTATTTATTTTTCAGCCGACGAACACTGAGGATCCCTTTTATACCGGATGTGGTTCAACGAAAAATTGTTTCGGTACTCCGTCAGGATGCATAGAAGAAAAGAATTGTATCGCGGCAGTGACTGTACTCGTTCATGGAGAACGATATCTTTTTGAATTGCAAGCACGTGACAGTAAATACGTCGCTGTCGGTTTATCTGATGATAGTAAAATGGTAAATTTTATTGATAATAGAAATATTTTTATACGTGGATTATATTTCTGATTAAGAATATTAAGAGATTTAACATACCAATTTCAATTAACGTAATTCCAGAATGAATGATTATTCAATCTTTTATATATTGCGCAGGGTGATGACAGTGTAGTTGAATGTGTGAACGAAGAAGGAGAAATTGGATTATATATGTCTTGGAACTCTGGAAAATCGAATATACGTCAGCCTATGGTGCGTATTCCACTATTTATCATATTTATGGTGCAGAATACCAAATGTCGCATAATAATGACCAAGAACAGAAATGAATTTTATTCTGTAATTATAGTAATTATATTATTTAAAATTTTTTAAAAAATAAATTTTATATTAATTTTATACTTATTTGACATTGAAAAAATTTTTAAAATTAACGAAAGAAGAGATTTCTGTTCGTCTATTAATATCGAGGTCAATATTATGCGAGCAGATGAAATTAATACAATCTTGATTCATTGAACCTCGTGGTGGTGGCCGACTTTCGCTTGTGCGTAATATCATTATTATCGATCATTTCTTGATTATGTTGATGCGGTTTACGAGAAATCCATCGTGACCTTGCTCTATTTATGATTTCATTTGCAGCAGGAAGGAGCCGTTGGATTAGAGGCAAGTTCGATCAAAGATGACGTAATCTCGTGCAAATTTTGGAGAGAGAAGATGACTGTCGTTCAAGGCCGCGAATATGACCTCGTCAATACACCATACAATCTTCTTGTGGCTTCTGGTAAAAGTTTAAAAAGTATGTAACGTTTCAATTTCGTTTAAAAATGTATACAAGTACACGATAAAAGAAAATAACGTTTAAAAAAAATACTAGCTAATGGTATTGGATATCATGATACGGCACGCGACGCTACGGGTGGCGCAAAGTTATTATCCGACGTTGGTGATTTTACTACGGCGAGTAACATCTTGATTCGTGTTCACGGTGCTCTAATGTTAGCGTCTTGGATCGGTACAGCGTCCATCGGCATGCTTCTTGCTAGATACTACAGGCAGACATGGGTCAGCTCGCAGTTGTGTGGAAAGGATCATTGGTTCGCTGTAAGTATCCAATTTTTCCCGTAATCGCGTGCACGAAACACAAGCTGCCTGTAAGATCTCGATCCAGTGAAACTAACGACCTCAGGGGTTGTGTGTGATGGCACCTATTTGGTGGGTCGATGCGCCTGTCTGTGGGTTCACGAGTTCGATCGAGGTTAATCGAAGGAACCACGAATAGAAGGGCAATTTGATAATGTCACAGAGTTGCTCTTTCTGAAAATTAACAATCGATGCATGGTCGCGTGATTGTAATTTAAATCGAGTGCATTAATCATTTTATATAATCAGATTTTAATTGGGAGACATCGGGTGAAATTGTACCGATTGTCGTGAGAATTGTTTGCTTTATGACGTACAGTCTGGATAATAAATATGTTCGTAATATTTCGTTCATAATAATGAAATGACAGGAATTAAATTGCCATCGTGATTCCTGGAAATTCGTTAAGCGTATCGATTTTATGCGATGATTGGATATTTTTAATTTAATGGATATTTATATTAATATGGCTTTTGCTATGCAGTGCACGTTACATTTTTTAAAGAGTTATATAGCAGCTGTTATATTTAACGTTGTTGAACTCGAGAATGTAAACGTTTCAGAAGAACACTTAACTTTGGCTAATATCCAAAGATAATATTGAACATATCTTAGATGGTTGAAGTATGATACTTATTAACTTTAGAAGATTATTTAGTATCAAGTTCTAGTATTCGTATAAATATGATAATATCATCGTTATTATCTACAATTTTTAATTTAATATGATACTTACTAAATATTAATTATAAGCAAAATATTTTGTTCTTTTTTTGTCTACTCAAGTGGCATAGATTTTTCATGATATTGACGTGGTCGATGACTATTGCTGCCTTTGTAATAATATTCGTTGAATTGGGAGAATGGAGTTCCGAAACGATACACGCGTCTTTGGGACTAGCCACCACGATTTTAGTTTTTATTCAACCATTTATGGCAGCTGCAAGACCTCATCCAGGAGCACCACGAAGATCTCTTTTCAATTGGGTGCATTGGTTTGTTGGAAATGCAGCGCATATTTGCAGCAGTAAGTTTTTCTAATTTTTGAATACTGTGCACGTTTCGTTTTTTTTTCCATTATTTCTATTAACAATGGATTAATCAACGCATTGAAATTCCTTTCACAGTAATTGCAATGTTCTTCGCGGTTCGAGTGAATAAGGCCAAACTCCCGGAATGGGTAGACTGGATTCTGGCCGCCTACGTAGTATTCCATATTCTGACTCACCTCATTTTGACGGTAAGAATGATATTTGATATCTCTAAAGTAAAATTGCTTTACATTTATTTGATATATATGAACTTGGTAGATATATTTCATCTATAAAGTATGATTTATTTTAATCTATAAATGAGTATCTCTTGAATATCTATTTAAAAAAATGTAGTAAAATGATTGAAAAAGATTAAGAAGGTCATCAGAGTTTTACGAACGAATGAATATGTATGTCAAGATCGATTTGAGATCAATTATATTATTCTTAATACATTTTTGTTATTAGTCGTTCTATTAATCTTTTTGAATTTTTCAAAATATTGCATCATTTTTTTTTATACGTCATTTGAATTATAATTATCATATAATATTCTTACTCTAATAAACAAACAGTAAATTGCTTTAAACATTCAATCTATTCCTAAAGAGATTAAATTTCATATTAATTCATGACTGAGTATTATTATTTTAGAAAAATCAGTCTCACTTCTCTTTGATCTCATATGTAATCCATATATTTAATATAGTTCATGTTTGATTATTACTGTTGAAAATCTTCTTAATTATACAAGAGTGAATATGAGATATTCAATATTCTAATTGTAGATTAGTTTCTATATTAAATTTATTATTTAAAGCATTATTAATGAGGAAAATCAATATGTCTTTTAGTTCGTTGGATGTGCCTCTGATAGACAAGCAAGTCAAAGGGTGAATTCATTCCCGATGAAAGATATGCACTCTCGTGGTTCAATGGTCCATCCAGATGCAAGGCAGGATGCTCCTGTAAGTTTCTTACTAATAAGAATCGGCGTGATGCGCCGGGAATCTCTAAAAATCTTCAGCGGATTCATTTCTCATTCTGTTCAATAGCATGCTGGGATCAGGAAATTTATCTTCGGCATATACTTTGTCGTAATCATCCTATTTGCTGCGGCTCTCATTGTAATCACGGTATTGGCGCCAATAGAAGAATCATGGACTACTTTCACAAAAACCATAAAAAATTATTAAGCTGATATTTAACGGTAAATTAAATATGAGATTTGAATTGCCATCATGCAATTCAGTTGTTGTGTCAGAAATATTAGGAAGTTCATTATTTCGCGTATTGTTTATTCCGCGTGAGTGACTATTTATACGTAAATAAATATAATAAAATATTGAGTCGAGAGAAAGTTAATTATTGTTTACAGGGACAATTTCAAAGCGTGAATATATAGTAATATATAGGTATATATTATTTGATATATTGAATAAGAAAAAAACATATTAAAACAGTAGGAATGCACATTAATATTACCTTGTTACGAACGAAAGTATAATGAATATATATATCAATTTCTTTCATCAACTCAGAGATCTTCATTCACTTCTAATTTCTATTTTCTCTTACTTAGTAGACTGACTTTTGACAATTGAATAAACGTTCGTGCAAATTATTCGTACAAATGTCCGTCCAAAATAAGAGTATGGTTTATATGTAAAATATAAAAAATTATATTATTATTATTATAATTATTATTATAATATATTTAATTTTTTTTTTTGAAAAGAAAAGAAAAGTATAGTTCAATAATATTGTGTTCGCAATATATACTTATTGTTAGAAGTTCTTTAAGAATGTTGTTTGCAAGGTGCTTTTATATTTAAGTTTTTCTTCGATAGGATAATACGTAGAGTAACTATATTTATAATATAGCGTTTACAGTATTAGCATACTTTCGATTTTTACACATATTTAGATTTATTTTGTACTATGATAAGTGTTGTTCTATACATAATATACAGACAAAAGTTTGTGAAAGTATTATGGAATTGCGCTTAATTAACCAATATAACAGTGTTTTTCATATGTTATTGATTGTTAATGAATAAAAATATATATAGAATCGCGTGTTATATAAAAAATAATATAATTTGATAAATTTAATTCAAAATTTGATTTATATTTAATGATTACAAAAAAAAATTTAAGAAAAAAAATAAAAATATTCTTATTATTTTTCTCAATGTGTAATATTTTTCAATCCTATTGTATCATCTATAATTTTATTTCGTTTTATTCGTTCTAGATTTTCATCGTTTAAGTTTTCTACAGCAAAGATTATCCGTTTATCGTTAAAGTCCTATAGAATATAAGATAGTGGTTGAATTCGATTAACTGCAAGAGGTTGTTGTTAATCGGTTTAAACTGAATTTAAATTAATAATAAGTAAAAGTTATAAGTCAAGCATATTATGTATTTCATTTATATTGAAAACTTTGTCATTATCTTTAAATCTTTCTACTTCTTTCAAATTGAAAATATTATCTAAAGAAAAATCTTTTATGGTAAATTTTAACATTTTTTACATTTTACTATTAAGCTTGATATGTATATAAACTTCGATGTCAACGATAAATCTTTGTATACATATATTTCCTAAAATTTTACATACAATGATAATAATATGTTTATAAAGTTTTTTTTTTCAATTACATATATAAAAAATTATATATTATATAACTGATTTTTTTTTATTCTCGAAAAGTTTACGGTTCTGAATTCCGATCGTTTGAGGTGAAATGTTTTCAAGGGGTTAGTAACGCACTTCAAAAAAAAAATGGCGGCCGATCGAAGGCGGTGGCGTTATGACGCATGCCACACGGCCAAGCTCGGCGTCCCTCGGCGGCGCCACCGTCGACTAACCCCCGCAGTTCGATTGGAGACACCGGCCGGCATCGACGGCTGTTGTGGAGCTCCCTTCACTTTCGTGTTCGCGCGTGTGTTAAAGTCTCTTTAGTAATCATATCTTTCTTTCTTTTGTCTTGAACAACGATCGTGAGATCATTCTTGATAGGTACAACGTCTAAACGAATGTTTCCGATCGTTACTTTTCCGTGTTCTTTTACAATCATTCTTCTCTACCTTCCTTTTCTATCGCGGTGAAATATTTCTTTTACGAGTGTCTTTAATAAGCTATCTCATTGAGTTTTTCTTTTAATATATTAAATTAATCAAATAATCGTAAATATATCGCGAAAAGTGGTGTATATACAGTTATTACTTTCTGTGATTTCAAACGTTCGTGCCGTGGCGTTGTCGATCGTATTGCGTAGTTCCGATTCGTGTGACATAACTATGGTTTCAAGCAGTTCAATTGTGGTCATTGAACTATATGAAGATTAAGGAAGGTAGAGAGTTCAACTTCTGTTCGACATACTTGATAGTTTATGTTTGAGCTTAAATCATCTGGTAGTGTCAAGAAGAATCGCGTCGAAATAAAATAGTTATCAGTTTTCTTTCGAGGAAAGCTGCGTTTGCTATGATCTTCACCGGGCCTGCTATTTAAACTTTCTGCTTTTAATATGCTTTTAATATTTTTCAAAATATGTTATCATAAAAATTGTTATGATTGGTGTAAATAAATAATACTTAATTATTTAAATATATTTTCCATTATTTATTATTTTTTCTTTATTCTCGATATTATTCTTGATATTATTCTCGATATTTCTCGATTTATTTAAAATTATATATATATTTACAACTTTAATAATACTAACATTTTTATCTAATTTTAGTTCAAAATTGTATTAAAATTTCATTATTTCTTTCATGTTTCAATTTTTTTTTCTTCTTTTTTCACAAAAAAATATTTCTCTTTGAACGTTATAAAATATGCATATCGATCAATATCGATGCAATATCGATTAATATCGATATGCATACGTAGTGAATTTGCATCGGATATCATCCGGGAAAATAAAGACCGATCATTTGCCGACGGGTAACAAGTACGACAAATATAGGTAAGAGATCTCATTATACGCACAATTGAATGTTAAACTAGACAGTGACATGAAAAGAGCTCTCTACCAATAGAGGACACACGATACGAAAGGACATAGGTTAAAAGTACGCGACTGTGCTATGTATTAGTGTACATTCACGAATAGCTGGCCCGGCATGCTTCGGTGTATACACAAGCTGAAAGTGGAAGGCAGACAATTGTCCACTTTTTACGCCGTAGCCGTGTTATTATTGCCATATACTCGATACGATATATGTCTCCTTGACACGATCTCGTAGTTCTCTCAGAATGTTTCGGTTGTATACGTTCGTGTTTCGAGACACTTGACCGAGTGCCTTCGCATTGTCCATACAAAAGAAAAAGAAAGAAAAAAAAAAGTGTTCCGCGCTACCTAGTGTTATTATACAGTGATCTTCATACGCGTTTTTTCTATTTATAGAATCGATTCAAATCGAGAAGTGTCGCTGATCGATCGAAACGCGATATCAGTGTGCTCTCTACGCGACGGTGAACTCGCGATAATCGATAGTCGATCGAGAAGTTCGATTTGCGAGAAATGCGAAAGTGAACTCAGTCGGGGCGAACGCGTGCATGTACATCGCAGGACGATGGCTGAACTTCGTGTTTATCGGTTTTTCGTGATCCTTGTTCATCTGGCGATTGTCTTGGTGTTTGCTCAGAATCCTATCGAGGAGAAGACCACATTCGAGGCTGCTTTTCAAGGTAAGTGTAATCAATCAAAGTATTTATCAAAGTTGATGCCGACCGCCGACATCTTTAGAGATGTATTCGATCAATTTGGAGGGAATGTATGCATTCCCATTGCAGCGATTTATGTTTCATTTTTTCGTTCTTAGTAGAGTATATATTTATAATTCAAAAGTATATTTGTTTATTTTTAACGTGTTGATGATTTAATTATCAAATAACACGTAAACGAATCAAAAACGATTTACGTTTTATTATTTTATGGTTATGTATTGTCAAGTATTATGGCGCGGGAAAAAGTGACATCTAAAGTTGGCGTTCGTAATTATCAAATTTTTTAAAAACGTTTTATTTTAAAAATTTATTATTTGTAACTATTTAATTAATTTTAAATTATAAATCAAATAAAGAGAGAGAAAAGTAGATACGTATGTACGTTTTTATGAATATTTTTAATTCTTATAAGATTATATATGTTTCGTATATGTATTATTTTATTTAGTTTTAATTTTAATTAATATATGACTATATATTCTTATCTCTTTTTAATAATTATAACAATATATAACATATATTACATATAACATGCCAGATAATTTTTATTTAGACAACAAATACATTTATAACGCAATAAACGTCTCGTTTTTTACAATCGAAACATTTATAATCATAATTGAACAAATTTATAAATAAAAGTTAGATTTTAATTTTTAATTTTTGTCGTGTAAAATTTTAAATTTCATACGTTCCATTCTATATTTTAGAATTTAAATTGAAAATTATTTTAAAAATGATGACTAGTAATTTTTTCAAATCAATATCTTTAGAAGTTTCAAATTTTCTCTACATATTACATCAATACAGTATCGTAAATTTAGATAGAATAAAATAAAATAGAATAAAATAAAAATTAAATAGGATAAAAAATTAGGTCAAAAGGGATTAACGTTCATCAATAGTCGATTACCTTTGTCAAATGGCAATTCAGTAATAGAAGAACAGATAGTACCCGTTAATCGAAGCGAAAAATAAAATTTGATGAAATGTTGTGTTTATGCATACGTATGTAATGTTCACGTTTAGTGAGTTTCCGTGCTGTTAATTATTATTGTAAATTTTCCCGGTAAACGTTTCCAATACATTGAATACATTTGTATTACACTCGAAAATTTATTTCCATTTCATCGAGTGTGTTTTTATCGACGCGATGAAAATTTCAACGATGCTCGCCCGAATTACATCCTCTGTCCACCCCCTTACCATTTGTCAACGTTGGCTTTATCCATTCGGGTAACATTTTTATAATGCGTATACGCATATCCTTCGTATATACACCGCCGAAACTTAATTAACGTTTGTATATTTGCATACCGGGTTTTGTCGGTTGGCAAATGAATCCATATTGACAAAATCTACTACGAATGCATTAGCAAATTTTCGAAAACTATTTTGAATACGCAAATCCCACTTTCGTGGGCTGCAAATATGTAGTTGCGACAGAAAAAGCATTTGTCATACGTAACATTTACCATTTCGAAACATTTACAATCCGAACCGAAACATTTTCAATACGGGCTCATTTCTGCGACGTTTTCATTCGTTATTTATACGATATCAATTCAACGAATATTCTGGATTAATTTTTTTGTACAGATGCGAATGAAATAAAAATCATTATATTCATAGTTGTTTCTCATTGATTCTCATAATCAATGATGGATAAGATTTTTGCCATTATTTTATGATACACGTAATATCTTTATCGAATATTAAGATCCATATCTTAAGTATAGAATTCAAACAACGGATTACAATTATTCCTCAAAAGTAGATTAACAATACGATACCATATTCACAAATATAGCTATAGTAGCTTCAGACGAATTAACCCACAAGAGAGGCCAAGAGTCAGAATTAACCCTCAAGATTAGCGTCTGAGAAATGTGTCTCGAGTTAGGTTTAACTTTCTTTTGTGCGCTATCTCCACATATCGTATTCGTCATGCATTTCTCAAACAATGTTGCATTTTCCGGTTCCGGTTGCGCGCGATTTAAGCGCGTGCACGCGTTGCAATGGTAACGTGCCAGGTAACATGGCACGTTGCGCTAATGTTAATGGCAAACGGTCGCACAGGGGATGGCCGTTCCCTTTGCGAGATCTCCGTGGACCCATTTGCTAATAGCCAGAAAGCAATTAATATCACGGTCAGTTACTGCCCTTTAGACATCACGGATGCGTACTAAGCTATTTAACGAATACGACAAGTTTCCCTTAACTTAGAAATATTCCCCTTGAACGATAATTGTGAATATTTCGACGAAATATCTTTGTATTGCGATGCAATTCATCGACGAGTATAAATTTCTTTCGTTGTTATAAATTTATTTGAATTTCTGATTCAAGAAGATATGGAGATATGAATATTGGCAGGATTTTAGTTACAATTTCGTTTATTCGATGAAGAATTTATTGAATCCAATGTTGGGGTAGAAGATTTTTTTTAATCGTCTTTGAATATTATTAGATAATTCGAAAATTGGTTAATTTTTCGCGATATATGAATTTTTTTTTTATTTGGAATAAAAGTCTTTGCAATTTATATAATTATTTCAAAGTAGTATAAAAGTTTAAGATTCTAGGATTTATAAGTTCTTTAAAAAGTTGATTGATTGCGTTGTTCATAAAAGAAAAAATTAAATGATTAAAATTGGCATTGAATTTGTACATTATTATCGTACAAGGATTACATTTAAACTCGATTCCTTCCTCGATCTTCATCCCATTTTTACATCTTGAACGATATTCAAAATCATAATTAAATTCAATCCTTCCAAGGAACCAAAGTACGTAATTCACCGAGCACTGAACTTGGAAGGAAAAACAATTTCCCCCGTTGCAGTTTCAACCCCCGCTATCTCAAACAATCCAGTTGTACAGAATCCATTTAGAAAGCGAAAAAAGGGCGGTTATTTCGGATGAAAAAGGGGAACAAAAGGCTTATCGAACGGCCAATGTATCCTTAACAAGAGAGTAACTCGACGAATTCAAACGTGGTGAAGGAAATCGTGGAAAAACAATACGAGATAGAAAAGACGCATTAATCCGTTCGTGTATTTGAGCTACGTAATTCTCAATAGGGACAATAGGGAAGGAGGAAAATGGATTAACGATCGATCGATCTCCCTGTAAACAAAAGCGAATTATGCATTTTCAAGTAGAAAAGGCGAGACGTTCCTCACGAATTTCGCTCATTTCGCTCCCTCTTCTTTGCTCTCGTTTCTCCTTCGATCCTCTCTCTCATCTACTTGCTTCTTCTCCTTCCCTAAAAAAGGACAACCTCTCTCAGTTCCTGAATATAACTCCTTCCCTCGCCTTTTTCATACCCTTGCTTATTTTTTTTACCCCTTTTCATCTTGGAGAGGATTGGGACGAGGAAGGTTGCTTGCTTGCTTGCTAGTCGAACATGATACCCCCTCCCCCTCCCTCCGGCGCGAGAAGCAATCATCGGCTCGCAAATGCACTCGAGAAAGAGTTCCATCGGCGCCGCTGATAAAATCTCTTATGAGGCTGCCGATCGAAGGCGGCCGATAAAAATGCAGTGGCGGCGGAGTCGAGTCACGGGAAATTTTATACGGTTCCATTTCGATGGGTAGGGGCGAAAAGGAAGGCCTTCTGCTCGCGGGCCGACGATCGAAGCGTGGAAAAAATTGTGAAAAATCGTGTTTCGGTTGGACGAGTTGGTGAGATTTGTAGATTTGAAATTGTTGTTGGAAAGGGGGTGGAACGTGCGGAGGAATTTATCGGGCGAGAATGACCTCTTCTGGGGGGGGGGGGTTGAGTCTAAAGTAAATTGGAGGTTTCTTGGTTGTTGGGTGTATTAGATAGTTAGTTGATCTTCTAATTGAACGATACGATTTTTGTGAAAAAGTTTTATATAGGATTGCGTATATACTTGAAGAAGTTATTTTATCTCGTGGAAGTGGAGCTGGAAATTATTTATTTTTTGAGATTTTTGATCTCATTGTAGATTTTTATGGTCGTTGTCAGAGGATCAGGAGAAATGAGATTTGTATTTTTATTTTTGTTGGTTTTTTTGACTTTAGCGTTACTTGGAGTGAATAGAAGTTTAATATATAGTCGAAAGGAGAAATAATAGATTCATAGATTAAATTTTTGCAGATCGTCATTGATATTCTGTCATTCAATATTTTTAACATACTTAAGTGAATGGTAAAAATAAATATTTAATCTTGAATTAAGATAAAAAGTTTTGACGGTATGGCATTGATTGACACTGTCAATTTCACAACGTAGATATTGAATTTTTGTAAAAAAAACCAAAAATATAACTTATATCTTTTTCATGCAGTCTACATACATATACGTTTATAATTGAATAATTCTAAAATAAAATATTCGTCTATTTTTTTTACGATTATATTAAATGTGAATTGAATTCTTTCTTTTTTTTAAATATAAAAATAGAAATTCTTCGAATAGAAAACGAACGTTCGCATTTCAGAGCTTCATAAATGAAGATTAATTGAAAATTCGGTCAACCATCGTATTTTTTTACAGTTTGTAAACGTATTTCCCTGATTTCACCTCACCAAGTATATCAGTCTATAAATAATCATACCATTTAATCAAGTGGAATTGGAGTTTTCCCGAATAATTCACTTGATTTTATCGAATATCTGTCTGCATTACCTATATTTCTCGATGGAATATTTAGAAGCAATAAAAATGTAGGGAAGAAAGAAATATAGACGATACGAGTACGATATTTACAAACCGTTCTACCAGAGAAAATCTACCTTAGGAAAAATCGAATCGATTCCTCGTGATGTTACACGTCGACTTTGTAATTGTGCTTATTGCTTATTTATTCTTTTGATCGATGTATCGATAAAACTAGGTACATAAAAAGTGACAAAAATTTCCCTATAAAAAAATTCCAAAGTAACTATATATCGATCGTTCCCAAAATCGAACCTTTTTCGATAGAATTTTTATTTTGAGATTTTTTTTTGAAAAATATTGTAATCAGTCTTTCGTTAACGATGATTCGAGACGAAGAAATTGGATTTGAAAAAAAATGAATACTTCTCTTGTATCTTTGATAACATTCTTATGGATTCTTCGATTCTTTGTGCACGTTATAAACAGAACGAGTGAATAATGGAATAGGTTGTTCTAACAGAATTTAAATTGCGTTCCACTGATGGCACTGTTTCGCGAGGCGCATCACGAGCTTATAGTCGGCAACTCATTTGACCTTAACATGCTTGCAGGGAAATATACTTTCGAGGGGAAGCATTCCCAAAGAGTTCGAATCATTATGTCCCTAGTTTTCCATGAAAATATTCCATTTCTTCGAATCCATTCGAATTTCAAATCTTTACGTATATAGTTCAGTGAACTGAAACATTGAAAATCGTCAATATCAAACAATTACAAATTGAAGTAGCCAAATACATTTTTAGTATTACAATACATTTTTTGGAACTTATATATATATCTAAGCACTGAACTATTTTATTGTAGATAGAAAAGATCGATGCAACAGCATACGAGAAATATTTTATTTGCTAACTCAAATTTCCAATATATATATCCTCCAAAAGATAAGACGTAACGATATCGCGTACCTTGAAATTCGAAGACCAAGAGGAGGTCTGGAAGACAGTGTTACAGAAGTGTTCGCCGCGAGGGGAAAATATTTATTCGGGATAATTTCCAAGGGGTTAATCCATTCCAATTATTTACAAAGCAGTATCGATCCGAAATGGTGGGACGGGAATGCGTGATTAATGCCTCTATTTCAATTATTTAACACATCATCTCGGTTCGTTTGGGTCTATTTACGATTCAACGTTGATTAATGGCTTTGCATCGCGGATGCGTCGGGCCACGTATGGGGATCGCATCCTAGAAATACCTATTAATCATACCAAGGATTGTCTATTGTACCGAAACAACAGTTTGCGGGCCCCGTTTAAGTACAAGCTGATACTTGGGACGGGTGCACAGGTGGTACGGTTTGCCCGGGCGTCGACAATGCGATGCGTGGGCGTACCTGTACCTGCACCAACTTCGGTGCGCATTTGTACCGGCCGAGTCAAACACGAAGCCAGGTCGAACTTAAGGCAACGGTACACAATTTGCGCTTCTCATGTACTATGCATTCGCAAGCTTGCCGCAACTGTATACACGAATATACCTGTGCGTGTGTGTGCCTTTTGATTGGTTGATTCATCTATATACTATATATATATATATATATGTATACGCGTTGGCAATTAGATTGTGCTATCGCTTTTTGTCGAGGAACGAATCGAGTTCACGACGCGATGATTTCGTTATACGATATTCGATATTCGATATTCTTGCTCGATGTATTTAGAGATCGAAATTTCGATTGATTTAATAAAGTTGATAAAGAGTCCTTTGGGAAATTATTCCGTTACAAACGTTTGAAATCTTGAAAATTGATTAGATCGTTATCGTTCCGATTTAAATAGAATTCCAGTAATAAAACAGATCTAATTCGATCGGTGTAACAGTTATCATCGTGGAACGAGGTATTAAAGGCTATCGTATCGCTCCTATTGCACCGTTTAAGTATCGTTAATAGTATTACTTTCAATTTTTCTTAAACTGACAAAAAAAAAAGAAAAGAAGGAATCAGATTTATTTTAATTTTCCGTCGATGAAAAATTTTCATTTAGATGCATCAATCTCTAGAAAAACTAGCGGCTCGATTCGCTCGTTCTCCACATCAGAAATCTTCTATCCTCTATAACATCTTCATTTCACTGATTGCGCCACTGATTTGCCCGAATCACCCCTTAATCGTTCAAATATTCTCGAAATCATTCTGGCGCGGAATGGGGCCACTGGCGTCGAGATTAACCATGCAATGAAACACACTTTAATTGCACATATTTATCGTGGATTAAAACGCTTCTCATCGTGGAACAGCCGTGTGCATATACCGGGTGACGAATTTCGCCTCGCCATTTGAATAATTTCACAGTTATTACGCGATAGACTCGTTCAACCCCCTACCTCCTCCCCCGCTTTATTATCGCGAAATATTCACGAAAATCGAGCTTTTTATCCGGTAATCGTTCGTATAGTTTCCAACCATATTTTCCAACACGTCGAATTATTCAGTTTCCAAGGGTAAACGGCCGGCGGACCGGTTGAACGACAACAGGGCATCGTTTACACCCGGCTGGATCGTCGGAAAATTCGATCGTATATAAACGTTCAACCGTCCTTTCCCTTGCCCGGAAGCGGTCCGTGTCGTTGCTTGTAGGCTACAATATTAAATGGGAACGCAACAGAGGTTTTCGCGCCCCAATAGGGGGAAAATCGGAGCCACGAGCTGGTGGTATTTTTCGGTATTTTCTCTTTTATATGAGCGAACACTTTGCGTTTTTCTAGAATGGGGAAAGAGAATGGAACTAATAGATTTTAAATGCGAATTTTATCATTAAAAAAAAAAAAAAA
>NW_006263447.1:178298-179415 GCF_000469605.1 Apis dorsata
TTTTTAATCTTCGTGAAATTTTTTGATATCGGAATCGATAGATTTATCTTTACTTATATCGTATGAATAAAAATACGGACATTGTGTATTCCTTCCCCTGGAAAAAATAAAGAAAAGGGATTTGAGAAAGGAATCTCGAGCACAGTTATTTTGCAGAAGAGCATTTAGTTTAGAGTGACCCTAGTCTACCGTGGAGGGGATAGTTAGCTTTTAATTACGTCCGAGGATCCGTTTAATCGCAGGGAGGAAAAAATATATGCGCGCGGTTGTGAAACGAGCCAGTGTTGGCATTTGAGAAAAGTCAGCCGAGAAAACTCAACCGTGAAAGGGAAAGGGTCGCGAGATTTGCGTGAATAGAAAGAGTTTAGAGTGGCAAAATTATATTTCACAATTATATTCAAATTATTTTTCTTCTTTCCTCGCCATTTTTTTTTGTCCTGAAAAGTACGCGAAAAATTCACCCCCAGTTTTATTTTTCACTCTCTCCTCTCGTATCTTTTCTATATTTGTTTTTTTTTTCATTTTCCTTGTTTTTTTTTTTTTTTATGAATTATTTCAAAGAAAAATACGGCAACGGACGTGGACAAATGGAAAAGTTTTTAAATCGTTTCGCGGTAACGAAGGAGGGGTCGAGTTGTTAACAAAAATGGCCGAGTGTTTGTCTCACTTTTTTTTTTACAATTGATTCACCGCGTTCAAAGCGTATGAATGAAAAATAAACACTCGTTAGAAATTTATACCATTCGTAATTTCCTTTCGACATTTTTCTCGGTGCCGGTGTGTCGTCGGGCAAAGTTCACGAGCCTCGTTTGTTGTATTTGCCACCCTTCTCCGCGGCGACACCGTGTCGTGATCGTTTTTTCGCTCTGAAATAACCAATGAATCGCGAGAGCACAGATGTCGTAAAAAATGTAACGGTGGCTGTCGTACCGTGATACGCGTGTGCGACGAGAATGAAAAATTCACAATTTTTGATACATATTTCGAAACATTGCCTATCCATTAATATCCCTTGAATCTTTTATCGATCCATCGGAAATATTTTTTTTTTTTTTTTGGGGGGGGGTTTACTATTAAATACACTATTGGAAATTCGATATTGCGTTTACATTGATTT
>NW_006263447.1:179473-192850 GCF_000469605.1 Apis dorsata
GTTTACATTGATTTTATTTCGTAATAGATTTCTAGTTTTTATTTGATCCACGTTTGTTAATATACAATACGATTTCATTCTAGAAAGAGCATAATATTAATTCAATTACGTTAATCTGTACGAAACAGATTATTAACTTTGACTTTTTAAAAAAGCGTAAGTTTAAAATTAGGGAGAAATTAAAAGACTTATCTTTTCTCTTTTTCGCGAGAATAATTCGATATAAGTAATTCAATCAAAAAAGTCGATTACTAAAAATTTAATCCTTCGACGGTTGATGCCATTCTTCCTTTGAAATTCCATCCCCAATTATCTATAATATCGATACATCTCAATCGATGATCGGCAAAGTAATTTGTATTTCCATTCTTCGATGCTTTCTGATTTCTCGTGACATCCTCTTTCATCCCTTTACCGTGCTAATAAATCTCATGGTGGAAACGAGAGAGATAACTTATCTCAAACTTCTCTTTCTCTCTTTCTCTTTTTTTTTTTCCTCGTTGAATTTTCGCCATCGACAGCGACAGCTATTTATCCCCTGAAATCGAAGAAGACGAGGTTGGATGATGTGTAAATAAACGGGCGATGTTTTGAGGTAATAAATGTCCGTGCCGTTTCGTGGACAGCCAATCTTTTTCCTTATTTCGTTGTCACACGGCCCCTTGAAAAAGCGCAATATCGTTCGACGTTTAATGCGAGCATCGGTTGGCGTGTAATTAAATAGAGAAGTGGAGGAACGAGCGTACAGGATTTCCAATTAAATTCCAACGTTATACGATACTTGGAGGAGGAGACGCTTTAATCAATCGTACAGGTTCGCATTTCTGTTGCTTCTTCGCGTAGGTAATTAGATATTGATTCGTTTTACGTTTGGTTCATAAATTAGATAGAAATGAAGATTTATCGAGTGAATTTTGTTAACACCGCATAATAATACGGGAGAAAGAGAAAAATATTTTTATATAATATATTTCGTTTAATATTATAAATATTATAAATATTTATTATTTTTAGTAATAGGATTAAAAATAAATAATTTATTCCATTGTTGGAGGAAGGGGAAAAATTATTTTCTTCTTCTCTCTCTATTTCTCTTTCTGATCTCAGTGTGTGTTTGATATACATTTGCATCCTCTCATAATTGAGTCCAAGTCTAATTTATAATTTAACCTTTTGTTAACATCGCATAATAATACGGGAGAAAGAGAGTATTTTTATATAATATATTTCGTTTAATATTATAAATATTATAAATATTTATTATATTTAGTAATAGGATTAAAAATAAATAATTTATTCCATTATTGGAGGAAGGGAAAAAATTATTTTCTTGCCCCATCAGATCTCAGTGTGTGTTTGATATACATTTGCATCCTCTCATAATTGGGTCCAAGCCTAGTTTATAATTTAATCTTTTGTTAACATAATAACACGGGAGGAAGAGAGTATTTTTATATAATATATTTCGTTTAATACTATAAATATTTATTAGGATTTATTATTTTTAGTATAATAGGATTAAATAAATAATTTATTCCATTATTGGAGGAAGGGGAAAAATTATTTTCTTGCCCCATTAGATCTCAGTTTGATATACATTTGCATCCCCCCATAATTGAATCCAAGTCTAATTTTTTTCTAATTATTCTAATTACAGAGCTTGCATGTAACAATTTGCCAACTAATAATTAGAATTTATAAAAAACTTTGTGTCAAATAATTATTATCCGTAAAGTTTCGTATCTTAATTATCCAACTTATTATTATCACATAAGAGAATCTATAAATCGGGAAGTATTAGAGTAACTTATAATTTATTTTCGATTGTGCATTCGACATACGATTCCATACGAAATCGTGTAATGCGCATTTGGCCGGGAGATCGATAAAACCGTGCTCTTAATATTTCAGCAACGAATCTCCCTTGTCAAGACTGATCTCTGTTCGATTTGTTTTCTAATTGCGCGATTTCGTTCGAAACTGGTTCCCTTGATAGAGAAAGAGAAAGAGGGATTTTTGAATAATTGCGCGACCGTGCAATTCCGACTCTCGTTTCCATTTTTATCCAGATAAATGTGGCGCTGTATAATATTCTAATTGAATCGATCTGCGATCGAACGTGTAATTAGTCTATCACGGCTAATAAAATATAAATCTGAGAGAGAGAGAGAGAGATAGAAAAAGAGAGAAAAGAAAATGCATCGATTCGGATATCGAGTAAAAAGATCGATTCAATAAGAAATGTATATTCTTTTTTTATACCTTTTATCTCTGATTTCGACACACTCGCGGGTGTAACGCCCTCGTGTATGTAGGTTATTCCATTCAGTATCTTTTTCGGGCGTAGTAATATCGATTCTCGAGCGAGGAAGACGTCGATATGCAGCGTGGAACACGTCGAATCCGCGGGAATACGACTTCAGAATAGAATATTACACCCGTTGTTAGAGAAAGAGAGAAAGAGGAGAGGGAAGAGAGAGAGAGAGAGAGGAAGAAACAGTCAGATTTCTCTCGTCGGCCAATATCCATGTCGGAACGAACAGCTGTATAAATCCAACGTTTTTCAAGTTGCGATATCGATATCGATTAAGAATAAATGTTGCAATTCGTTGTATACATAACGAATTCATTTGTGTATACAATGTACATTTCAGACATATATTTTGTCCGATTCAATTTTTCTCTATCTTGTGTTCCTCGTGTTAGACACGGGAAAATGGATTCTTAAAAGATGTTTATATTGTATTTATTATTCTTTTTTCCGATCGTATTGAGAAATTGCATCGAAATGAATAAATTATCCCCAGAGGATTCGATCGATCTTTCGAATCAGAGTTTCGTTAAAATCTTTCCTTCCAAAATTACGTATCCCTCTGTAAAATCGTTGACACGTACGCGTCAACGTCGTCCCGATCCCCATCATCGAAATTGAATTTCGTTTCGTTTTCCTTTCCAATATTTCTCGCCCCCTCGAACGATTAATAGTCATATATTAAAGATATATAATCGTGGCGAGAAATTGCCGTTGCATTTCCACCACCAGTGGCTCGTTTTCTCATCCATCGAGCTAGATATAGATTGGCTCGGTCGAAAAATGTAATTCGAAGACAAGAAACCGAAGAAGAAGAAATACTTTTCTTTTTTTTTTTCTTTGCGCAGCCAACCAAGATCCATCGATCGGTCGAAGGAAGAAGAAGGTAATGACCAACCCGATCGATGGCCCAGACCTCGTTTCTTATTCGCCTCGTGGAAAGAAACGAGTCCCAAGAACCCAACTTCCCTAACTCGATCGGTCGAAACTAATAGAAACTCGATGCGTCCTGCGGATAAAGAACTCGTCCTTTATCCCTCGAGAAAAGTAATGAACCGTATGGCTGGGATAGATATTTGTTGTTTCAGCCAGATATTTAATCCACCGTTCGTTTTTTTTCGAATATTATTCGGCTAATTATTCTCTCTTCGAATATCCTTGCACATTCTTCGATATCATAGAAAATCCTTATCGTCGATTGATTTGTGATTTTTAAATGTTCAAACGCGTCGAAGATATTAGATATATCGTTCTGTAAGAAATAATTATTAATCTTCTCGTGAAATTATTCTGTATATGTATATATCGAGATATAAACGAGGATGGATAAGTTCGGGCAACAGATGCATTTATAATTCACGATGTTTCGAATGTTGGAACCAAGTCTGAAGGAAACTTGGAGGGAACTTTTTCTAACTACGCGAAACTATATCTTCCTGTCATTCTTCTGTCACGGAAACAATTTTAGTTCCCCTAGTATCTCTTACCATTCCTATCTTGAACCAGTAAAAGCATTTTGTAACTTTTAGTCCTTTAGTATAATTTGACTGGGCGAAAAAAATATCTATTTCTAACTTTTAAATTATGTTTCCTATTATCAATCAACTATTTTCGGATTTTGTTACAATTAATTCTTTTAAAAAGAATTTAGCATATTTTCTTTCTATATTTTATTCGTTCGAATAAACACATGTCTCATACTCGATGTATTTTGTCATACCTTTCTTTGTCCGAACGTTCGTTCCATCATAATGGTAACCACCCTCGATGCTTTCTCTCCATTGTCTGCATTGTCCTCCCTATATATATACCGACCACTTTAAAGAATATATTCATACACGTGCATACACGTAAAGCCCTCTTATTAATCACCAGCCATTGGCCAATCAAAGAGTTGTAAATTAAAATCTCATCGTGTAACACGATATTAAACATTAGACACATTAGTTCAACAATGGTAGAGGAAAATATTCCTCCTTATTTCGACAACGTTGTTAGAAACGTATTTATTCATCATCGTAGAGAATTGTTCGAATCTGTGATTTGTACCTTGAAAAATTCGAAAAATAAAACGTTCCAATGTCGGTCCACGATTGATCATTAAATTAATTCCTCTCGAGATATTAATATTAGCGAGAGGAATGCAGAGGCGTGAAATTCATTACAGAACACGATACGCTTCCTCGAAGAATCAATTAACGTGAAATCGTGATCCATTCCCGATAATTAATCGACGAATCGAATCGAGCTTTCATTGTTCTTAAATAGAAACCGATGAATTTCCGACGGAAAGGAAATAAAAAGGAAAAGAAAGTAAACAAAATAAAAAGGGGAAATAAGAAGCAAGGGTAAGAAACGAATGAAAAATTCATCGTCTATCGAACAATCTATCTTTCTCCCTCCGTTTTCAATCCTCCCTGTATTATTTCGTCGGTATACATCCTTTTGCCGGTTAATTAACGCGATTCGCGAGAGTTTTCGTTTCTTCGAGCGGCGAAACTTGGAGGATGGAAATTTTCCCGTGAAAAGGAGCAAAATTAAGTGGTCCATCCGCGACTGTATCTCTCCTCCGTGGCGTGTTCGTGGAAAATATGGTGTATAAAGACCGTCGGATGAAGCGGTTTCCGGGGGTTGATTTCGAGCGCACGAGGGATTTATATGGCCGATGAAAAGCCTTAAAATTCGAGAGCCGAACGTGAGTCGGCTCTTGGGACTGATAGGAAAACTACTGATCTCGGGCTTGTACGATAACCCCTCGAGCCGAGGATTTAATTGAAAAAGATGACGAACGTTCGGGAAAAAGTCACCCCTTGCTGGACGAATGATCAATCGATGCCGATTAATTATCATAGTATATAATTATTGTAGTATTGAAATTCTTTGATAATTATTAAAAATGGAAATGTTTTCTTCTTTTGAGGGGTATTTGTATTGAGATCGTTGAGGATCGTTTCATTTTTCAATAAATGGATTGATACGAATGCATTCTTTTTATATTTTCGTTTAGAAAAATATAGGAGAATTGTACAAGAAGATGATAATTAAAGAAATTTATATATCACGTATATTGAATAATTATGTTTTTTTCAACTTTGGTAGACCATTTATGTTTAATAAACTGTGATTTTCCTAAGTATTTAAGCCCTCAAATGAATCTTAGGGTAAAAAAAAAAGAAAAAACTTGGGAAGTTGGGAAGAAGGAGTTGAGGGAACGGAGAGAGGATGGAAAAGTTGAGAATCTAGTAAAGATTAATAGAGCATGTAGTAAAAGAATTAGTAGAGATAAGGGATTGAGAAGTTCGATTATGAGCGCATTATCTCGACTTTTTTTTCTATAAAAAGGAAAAAATTACCTTTTATTTCTCCAATTAAAATTCAATTGGGAGAACCGAGTAAATTATTAAATTTAACATAAACGTTACGTTCGAACAGAACATCGTGTTACTTCGAATTATGTAGATCGAGCATAAATTTTGGTCCATAAATTTTGATGTTGCGTATAAAGCCTGTAAACAGCTATGATAAATCGATCATTCTGCATGTGCTTTGAATGCAATATCAAATCTAGTTATTCCTGTCGTTCGCAATGACAATTACCTTTTTTTCATCGCATTTAAGCAACATTCTTCAACGTTTAAGCGATTCTTTCTTCCATTCAGCATGTAGCTTACTCTTTATCATTAAAACGAGTTGATACATAAAAATTGAACGTTTCAATCACTCCTTTACGAGGAGTACATTACACGTATCGTTTTAAAATAATGTCAATTAATGGAGTGTTATCTCCAAGAGTAGACATAGCAGATTAAAAATTCCCTTCAGAGTTTTCCGCTTTAACGATTTAGGGTTAATTACCAATCGTGAAAATTTCCACCTTCTTGGAAACTGCCTAGTTAAACCTGCTAAAGAGAAAGTTGTATTTATATTAGTTAGATGCCAACCCGGATATCTTTACCCAAGCTACTTACTACGAAACTTTCGAACTCTAGGTAATTGTGAGTTAAAAATCGTCGATTCTTTGCCGTAATCCAAGGTTCCATTAAGATTTTGGTATTTTCTCAATATAAAATTATGAATTCTCTTTAGAAACAATCTTCTATTAGGATTATTCATAATCAGTTACGTAGAATGGAAATTTTTTAATTCATCATATTATTATATTAATCCAGATCTCCATTTCCAATTAAATTATTAAAGAAACAAGAAAAAAATCATTGATAAATTCTTCGTATAATTTCCAAAAGTTCATCATTCAACTTTTGTCCCATTTTTATCCTACAAAAAAATAAAACTGAAGATAAAAAGGGAATTAAATTAAATCTTACCTTTTAAACTACCATCCTCCTATTTACCTTCAATTTTACAATTTCACAGATATAAATTACAGATTAATAAAAAGTAATTGATCGTTGTCGAGTCACGTCCGTTTGAAATCAGAACTTGGAGAAATCGAAAACGTGCCGTTCACGAAGCTTTTCTTCTCGTACACGAGCAACTTTCGGAATCGCGTTACGGAATAAACGTTCGCTCGGTTCACGCTTGCAGTTTGCGCTCAAACGCGAGTTCAATTACGCGAGGCGGGCGTAAAGGGGTGCAGAAACGAGTTTCTCGTCGAGTCGTCTCGTGGAGGCGACGGATTTTCGAATTTTCGACCGAGGATAAAGCGATAAACTCGCGGTAACGCGAAGCCTTTCCACTGTGTGCAAGTGCTCGTCGAAAGTGAATTACAAACAAAGGATTTCCAGGAATCCAAGGATATACATCCACCTTCCATCCTTCGTCTCGTCTCGGGCCAATTTTCCGTTTATCGGAGCGATGAAACGTTTCCAAATGTGTTCGAACGAAACGTCGTTTCGCGTTCAATTAATTGAGGGCGCGTGGTCCATTTGTTTTTCGCCGGAGAAAATAGGGGCGAAAATGTTGAATTTAATTCGATAGGAGGGGAAGTGTATTAGATAAATAAGTATATACAGTATATTCTCGACGAAAATTCTATAGATTGTGGATAGATTGTATTTATCGCATTATTCGAGATGATTGCTGGAATATATATTATCAGTATCGTAGAATCTTTTGATTAAAATTTCCAATTAAAATCCAATGGAATATATTACCTCGTATATTAGATTTGCCTTTCCAGATTTTTATTCGTAAAATCGTATTGGAAACATTACACATCCTACGAAGGGAAATTGTATTTCGCTTAAAATTTCTTCAATTTTCTCCAAGTTCTCATTCGATCATCAATAAACAATTTTCCAATGGGTCGTTTAAATTTTTGATTCGTGCCAATTCCTTTCAAAAAGTCGACGAAAAGAATTAAAAAGAATGATCGACGAATGATTACCCCTCGAATGCTTTCACTTTCTGAGTATTCGACAAAGTAAAAAACGAAGAAGAAAACGAGGAATTCGGACATTTTTCGCCGTATGAATATTTATTCGACGAGTGGTCGCATATTTTTGTATATCTCCTCTGACAATCAAGTGGAAAGCTTCTCTCCCCTTCCCCATTCTCTCCACTCGTCCCTGTTATTCCAATTTCCCAGGCCAGGTTAAAGGTAACGATTGAAATGATAACGAGCCTCTTTATGCAATAATATTTCTCCGAGGACGGAATTTTAATGGGGGGAGGACGGAGCTTTCTTTATTTACAACCGCGACCTACTTCGATTTATAACGGCGGAACTGGGATCGCTCATCCCGGCCATTAGCGCCAGGTAATTAGACGGGCCGGCTTCCAGTTTTCACCACAACGACCAGGTTAAAACACCGGGGTTTGCCGGCCGACCTTATACAAATGTCGTCTTATCTCTGCTTCGAAAAAAATTACACTGCAATTTGTGAAAATTCTGTTTCGGAGAGGAGCGGCAAGGGGTAAGTTTAATTTGTCGATCGTTAAACCGGATGAGAGTGTGTGCTAATCTTCTTCTTTTTTTTTATAATTAACGATCAATTTTTGTTCTAATGTTCTAATATTTTTTAAATTTATCAGAGAGAAGCTTTCTCTTCTATTGTACTCTTCTATGATTTTAAACTCTTCTGATAACTGAGAAACTTTTATTTTTACCGAATTCTAGCTTCTTTCACTATGTATATTTGTATTATCGAAAACAAAGTTACAACAGGTTTCACAGATCAATATTGTGATCAACGAACCCTCTACTTCTCTAAAGATAAACTGACGAGACCATCTCTTGTGCAATTCGAACAGTGCACAATTCCACGAAACAATGAGAAATAACAAGAAACTCTTGTTGCGTCCTCGATTGTTGCATCGAATTAAAAAAATCGACGTTCAATGTAAAAAGTGGAAATTCGACGGATCGATGGAATTGGAATCAAAGAAAATCACGCGAATCGGGTATCGACATTCTGCGGGTAGTGTAATTGATCGCGACATTATTCCCACCAGTGCCGTATATATATATATATATATTCCCCTCGTTCCTCTAGGGATTCTATCCCCCTCCATGTCTCTCTCTCTCTCTCTTGTTATAATTAGAGAAGATATTTAATGAAACTCGACGGAAGTCGATCGCGCGCACGACGCATGAAAACGATTTTAATTAGTCACCGCGGGGTGAAACGTAGCTTAATTTTGTCCTCCTCCTCCTCCTCCTCCTCCCCCACTTAACATCAAAATTGAGCAACGTGACAGTCCGTGCCCCCCTCCCCTCATTAAGAGAATTCAGATCCCAAAGTTTCTTTATCCGCAATTCCGCTCTTTGACATTGTCGTTATCCGGAATGAAATTCGAAGCCGTTTCATCGTTCTCTTTATCCTCTCTTTTCTGTTTTC
This sequence comes from Apis dorsata, assembly GCF_000469605.1. Classification (NCBI taxonomy): domain Eukaryota; kingdom Metazoa; phylum Arthropoda; class Insecta; order Hymenoptera; family Apidae; genus Apis; species Apis dorsata. Next base: position 188,585 of record NW_006263447.1, read on the forward strand.
CGGTCCTAATTGATTTTCATTGCTTTGAAAATATATACGTTCCGCCGAGTGTTATCATACCAATGCTTCGTTAGTGATTTAAATTATTGTTAATCCTTTTGTCGTGAAACAGCGTTTAATGCCTCTTTGATCCCTTTGTGAGGATTAATTGAGGGGAGGGAGGATATTTCGTCTATTTTTCATTTCTATTAATTTTTTTTCGAGAAAGGGACAAAAACGACGATTCTTAAGAAGGGAGTTGAAAATGGAGGAATAAAAATTCGAGAAAACTTCGTTTTTTCAAACGAAATCAAGTTTGGAGAATTTTCACAATTGGAATTGAATTAGATCTTTCATTATTATTGTCGTATTATCATGTAATTTTATATTGCTCTTACGAGATAATATCTCGTTCAAACACGCATATTGAAGTAAAAAGAGACGATCTATGAAAAGTTCATAGATAATCGATAAATTGATCTCGTATTCCTTTGCGGATAATCCACGCCAATAAAATCACTCGCACATAAATAAACATTGATTTTATAGGGAAGAACTTTTAAACAAAAGAACAATATAATTGAAGGATCGAGAAGGCAGAACTTTGATTCTCGTAGCTTCGAGTAGATTTCAAGAGGCATTCGCACGCGTTTTCATTTTCGCTATAAGAAAATCTAGCCAGGTTTTCCGTTCGAGAAAACTCCTAGAATATTCGAAGCAAAGTTTTAATCCTTGTATCGCGTGTCTAATCCAACGTCTGATCCAAAATTTCCAGCGTAATCTCGTTAAATAATACATAGAAAGCCTCTAAACGAGGACGTGTTAACACAGTTTACAAGCCGGTAATATCCACTCGGACGATTTTCAACCATTCGTATCCACGCTCTTCTTCTATTATTCTATTCAACCCCGTTTGCGTATTACGGATCATTTATATGCATATACGGGGCGCACGGGGGCGTAAAAGACGCCGCGGCGGTTGCCAAAGCTCCAGCTTTCCACCTCTAAAAACCGGCCACTGTCATTCTCGTTTTCGTTTATAACGCCACCATTCCCATATCCATTGCCCCGGTGTCTGGCTCCTATCCAGGCGAAATGTTGCGGCAAACGATCGAAAGTAGAAGGTGATAGCTGGTCGGTGTGGGTTTAACAAGCAAGGAGCACCCTCGGTTAACCCCGGCTGGGGTTAATGGGTCAAAAATTTCGAGCGATCGTTCCTCGAATCGTAATTCGAAACCTATTCCTCCCAACGATTCTCAGGCATTTTGATAATCGTCCCCGATCTCGTCTCACGATTCTCAGAATTCTCAGTATTTAGGATAATGCCTCGAAACCCTTTCCCTCGGAATCCTTTGAACCTGCTCGACCAAAACTCGTCCCTTTGAAATGCGGAAGGGAGAAAAATTGGTCGGTGGAGAAATTTCCAGCAATTTCGTCTTCCTTGAAAACGCCTCCCCTCCAAAGATTCAACCCTCGGTTCATTGGCGTCGCGTGAAATCGGTACGGTCATCGGGTGCGAGGGAGATAATTAGTCGATGCGACCTTTTACACGTGAAGAATAACACGCCCACGGATTAATAATCGTTGAGGGTATTGGAAAGGGAAGGGGAGGGAAGTGTCGGGCAGCATTAACGATATAACAGCCGACCAACTTTATAATGGGATACGGGAAGCTGTGTAACCGTGTTGGACGGCCACCTACAGCTCCAGGCTATCGCCTACCCTTCCAACAAATGAATCCTCCCTCCTGGTCGTCGTGATGATGCAAGTATTTCTCGATATTCTCTTCTCGCTTCTCTTCGAAATGGACGGACGGATGAAGACGAAGGAGGAGAGTGGGATAGAGTTTCTGGAAAATCGAGGAGAATGGAAGCAGGAGTTAGAGGAACTTTCTCGAAGGAGGTGAAAAGGAGACGAGGAAGGAAAAGAATAAAAAAATAAGAAGAAGAGGGGAGAGATGTCGTCCAAAGGCGTCCGAAGCGGATTGCTTTCACAGGAGACAGCCGAGAACGGGAACAGACGTTGACTTGCCAGGGGCGGATGCGAGGCAGGAAGGGGAAATTCGCAGNGGAGGGGAGGGCGATTTCTCACGAAATCGGGGGGAGGGGAAGCGAACGAAATTGGAAAACGCGGACGACAGGCCGAGGTCTGACGCTTTGCCGCAGATCTGGGACAATAAACGTTTGCGCGGTTCTGTCTCTCTGTCCTCTTTTCCATTTTTCTTCCAAGCTTGAGAAAGAGGGAACATAGGGGGAGGATACCAAGGATGCTCTTCGGTGACAGGGGAGGGGGGGGGGGATGGAACTCGAATTGGACGAATTCGAATTCACGGTTCAACAGAGTGTTTAATTGGGCCGCGATGAATCAGTGAAGTTTGTTCAGTCGTGGTTTCGCGTTGCGCTCGAAACGGGGAGAGAAATCTCGATCCTCGGCCACCCCTCTTCAACCTGGGAATCGATCCTTGCGGCCGATTACGAGGATATACGAGCTTGATTTCTGCCCCGTATTAAGCGATATCTTATCCGAGTCCAATGGAATTCATTAATCTTGATCTTTCCGCGGATAATTGCGAATCCACCCTCGCGTTTTAACGAGATTTATCTGTTATTTTATCGACGCGTGCCATTAAAGGCGCACACTGTTTTCAATTAATCGATGATTCATCCAATCGATTGATCGAATTAAACACTTTCCATACACAATTATTTCCCTGTTGATGGGATTGATGCTTCGTTTAAATTATTTCGCTCTCCGTCCCCAGAATGGACTTTCTAACGTTTGTTAACGTTTGTCGTTTGAGAGGGTTGAAAAAGAAGGCGCGCATTTTTAGGATCTCTTGCAATACGAATTGCATTTAAACGAGAGAAAGAGAGAGAGAGAGAGAGAGAGACGAGGGAAAAGAGTACTTTGTATGGAAGACTGACAATGAGAACGAAGTTTCAGGTAGTCGGTTGTTCGTGCTAAACGTATGAATAGCGCCGTGAAACACGGCCCTCCGTTTCACCCAAAGAAACCGTACAAAACGTATTTATACGCTGGTAGAACAATCGCAATAATCCCACGTCGCGCGGCTATATTACTACACATGTCTCCCTTCTCTAACGCGTACCATCTTGGTTAGAAGTATGCGCGCATCGTTGCACGCGCGACATGCATGCAAGTTGAAAAGAACAGTTAAACACGAGCGACTTTTTACAACTATTTGTTAACTCGAAATCGTTCGTGCTGGAAAACTTTTGAGAAGTGAAGTTGGATCGGGGGAGGTGGATTTTGTTTTTCCATTGTTTTCTCTTCCATTTGTTCTGTGCTTATTTCCCTTCGAGATATATATATATATATATATATATATATTTTTGGAAATTCTTCGAACGTCATAGAGCAATTTTGTTGGAATTCTTTTTTTTTTTTTTTTTTTTTTTTTTTTTTTGACTGTTTATATTCGATTAGGTGTCTGCAAGAAAGGATGATTCTTCAAATAAGATGTTTCTTGTAATTTTAATTTTAATCGAGCAAAGTATGGTTTGATATATTTTTTGTTCCGTGCAATTTAGATGGCTTAAGTATTCAAATATAAGTTGTGGAACGATTCCACTCTAAAAGAGTTAATAGCGTGAAAACGTTTTGCCAATTAAAACGATGGATGATTGACCGAATATTTTTCGTTTTATGCTACCCTATTTCTCTACCTAGCATTCACTTTTTCACATCGCAAAACGAACTTTTAAATACAACCGCGTGATTTATCGAATGATTGATCTATGTGCGATGGTAAAAATTGAATTGTTTCCTTGTGTTTAAACTCCGATGTATATATATATACTTCTATTAATAGATGATTGGTTGGATAAGGGAAATAGAAAAGTTGGAGTTAAAAATCGGTGTATTTGATCGGAACGAAAGTGAACGAAATTTGCTGAAGGAGAAAGTGAGATTTAGAAGTGGTGTGCAAACTATAAAAGTGAACTAGAAAAAAGAGACAACGATAGCGAAGGCAAACAGAAGATGTTTGACTTGATTTATTGAAATAACTATAACTTATGCGCTAAAGAAAGATTAACTCTTCGTACTGGACATTTCTATAGACTAAAAACATCTAAAAACTTTCAATACTAATGAATCTTTTCGAGAGTATTCAATTTATTTAAAAAAGATCGAATTGTTAAATTCACCCTTCGCGCAAACGCTTTATCAAAAATAATATTCTTACCGAAAATAATTCTTCAAAATCGTGGCTATTTATAATAATAATAATATTTGAATACTATATAATACAATATAATATAATAT